>NW_023614309.1:0-40001 GCF_013339695.2 Rhipicephalus sanguineus
CTGCACTCTGTACAACGATAATAATTCTGAGATGTTGTTTTGAAAAAAAAAAAAAATCACCGACGATTACGATACTCCCTAATGCGAAATCTGAGCGCAGCTTCGCGTTGGGGCAACGCCAACAGTCTTTGAAGGTGTGGCTTTACGCGGTTGTATCAATGTAACATTCTGTACATATTGCCACAGAAACTGCCAGCGCTCGAGTGCTACGCGTTGGCTCTCTTTCGTCCACGTTCGCTCTATCGGTTATGCCGACGCGAACGGCAACGCCGCTCAACGCAGGAACGGGCGCATAAGAGCTGCGGTATGAAACGCCAGACCTGCGCGGAACGCGCAGCACAGACCCATCGAAAGCTGGAAGAGCGGCCTTTCTAGAGCCCGCCCTAAACTCTCTTGGGGCCACTAATACAAGTAAACATGCAAGGTATCCACTACGCCATAATTTATAATTTTTGTGCAGTAGAACAGCACCCACTACGCCGTTATTCGTCTTTCTGCGGATAGGCGAGGTACCCGCAACACATGTGTAAGGTATTATGTGCACTTTGTTGATACTGCATGTGGCCGATGACAATGAAGAATTACGGCTGAGCACTTTTCGGTGGGTGGGAAGCATTAAACCACACACTCGTTGCGTAATTAGTATTGTGTGATGACTGGCTGTTATTTTACTCTTCTGCCACGCTATATTACACAGGTTAACGCGATTCCTTGGCCGATATGACGCCTGTATAGGGTCTTTTTGCAAGTGAGTTTCAAGCACCAGCGTAACTCTGTGGTAGAATACTCGACTGAGACGATGCGGGCCTGGGTTCAAGTCCAATTCGATCATGGGGATGTTTCTCTCATTTTATTTTTTTCATGTCTATCGGTTACACCACCGACGGCGATAGCGACGCCGCTCAACACAAGAACAACCGTCTAACAGCTATGGTTTAAAATGTAGGCAGTACAGGACTATTAGTAAAAGCGTCCGTGTGGGCGTGTGTATGGAGCAGTTACCCTATTTGCATGTATAAATGTTTGTATTTCATATCTTCGCTAAACCCGTGGCGTATCATGCCTGGTCACTAGCGGGGCTGTCAAGTATAAAAGCTGTATCTACGTCTTTCTCTTTCTTTCTTTTTCTTTTGGGACAGGGCAAAGTTATTGTTCTCTATGTCTGTTTACTCGCAACACTTTCTGTTTTTTTTTTAAAAAAAAAAGCAGTATCACATCATCTTCCACCGGTTCTTCCAGCTGTGGACACGAGAATAATGGGGAAACACGGCTGCAGGATGTTTAAAGGTCTCACTTCTCGAGAACATTCTTTCACCTTCTCCAACAAGCTTTACGCTACCCCACGTACTTTACCGATCATTTAGCTCCTGTATACACAACAACGCCACGGTTTGCTCTCTTAATGATTTGTTAGGAACTGTTACGGATGTGGGTGCACGGCTGATGCGTTAGAGCTCTCATAACACGTGCTGTGCAAGTGAAACGGCGTCTTATCGTAAGATCGAAGAGCAGCTGGCCACGCAGTCTCAACGTCCTAGTCACTGCGGCGCGTCAATACCCCGAAGAATCGCTGCAGCCAAACTATACAGGCTTAGCTCAATGGTGAGCTCGGTGTGCGTCGTGAATCTTGCGCGTCTTGTTTTCCTTCATTGCGGTCAGACGACCACTGTGACAAGAAAAAAAGGAAGGAAAAAAAGGCTGCGCCTGATTGCTGCGGCAGCAAATCATCGCGCCCATTCCCTATACGTGAGAGAGGACATCGCGTGCCGAGACAACGTGCAAGCGAGGCAGTAAATCATCAGTTACGTCACAGGACCGCACCCCGAGGGAAAGGCGAGGCGCTCCTGAACACGCCCGCTATACACACATGCGGGTCAACCAAACTCAGTTTGTTGTCGTTCGTCGCACACGCGCCGTGACGATGCTCCCTTCCTCCTCCCCTCTCTCGCTCCCTCTCTCCTTTCTTCTCTATCTCTCTCACAGTACAGGCCAAACTCGCAACATAGATGGCCGGAAGGAATTCCGTAAGGCCACCGTGAAACAGACGCATCACGTGCGTTGACGACAAAGCTTGCCTTTAAAGCGAAGTTTTTGCGCCATCTCGCGGCTTTGGCTTCGTCGGCGTGTCTTACCGCGTATGCTAAGGATACTGCACGTAACTTCGGCCGAAATTTCGCGGCCGGAAAAAAAAAGGTAGACTTGAGAGGAATTCGTGCTTGTAAGAATAATTTTTTTTTTGTTTTAATACGCTCCAAAACCGCGCCGCGCGCTCGGCGGCCATCTTGCCGTAGGCAAGAAACGGGAGCCAAAGCGCGCCCGCCTAGCGGACCGCGTCCCTCCGCCGTGGTTTTTAAAGGTTATAGCGAGCATAAATGGAGAAGTTGTCAATAATAACAAGCCAAGTGGCAGATGAGAATGCAGTCAGTTTTGTTCTTCTTTTTTTTTTTTTTGGCGTTTTCCTTGCAAGCATGCACCGACGAATAGTCTGCATCACTGGTTTTTAAAAATTATCATCCTGGTATGGAGCAGACCTCGCTTTCTTGGCACTCATTTTCCTGTTTATTTCATTCGTCATGTGACGGACTCTTATGCATATTTAGACTTCGGCCACTTTCTTTGCGCGGACTATAAATATCGGTCAAATATATGCTCATCGGGAAGGATATGCTAACCAAGGCTTCAACGCCATTTCTTTTCTCAAGAAAAGCTCAAAACCTCCGAAACCAATGGTTTTGGCTTTGCATGGGCGTGCTTCAAATATGGGCGTTCAGCTTGCAATCGGCACTATTTCAATAGATATATAGCTTTTCGATACTATTTCGTTAGCTCGGCTCTCTTTTCTCCTGTCAATGAATCAATTAAAAAGGCCCGAGTGGCACCCTAAGTCGTAAGTTTAAGCCAACGAGCATATACACATGCAGTCTGTCATCAGGCATTCCACTCCCAAAGTCCACATATCTAACCACTTGTCGCCCACAATTTCAACATGGTTCCCCATTTTTCATCAACAATCAAAGTACAGTACAGAGTCTTTGTGCGGCATTGGGCTAGTTTTTTCGAGACAGTGACTCATCTGTGAAGGCAGCATTTTCTTTGATGGAATTCTGTATACCGTTCTCGTATAGTGCGCTCTGCTGACAGTGCTCGATTAAACTTCGCAGCTCGGATAGATACGTGCCTTTCTGGTCTTTTCGTGCCCTGTGGAGGGGTTGCTGTATGTATGGGGGAAGACTGCAGTGAGCATCCTCCTGCCCTACTCAGACATGAACTTTTGATTCTCCATCTCCTTATTATCGCTTGAGGTTCGAGCCTCGCTCTTTCTGGTCAGTCTGCAATTTCTCTGCTGCAGAATATTAATATTGAGCAGCTGTTTTATCTCCCCTTGGGAAACATGAACCGTTTCTTTGTAATGCTGCCGTGTAGGCGCTACAAAACTGTCACATGTTCAACAACTTTTTCAATTTGAACACTAATAACGGCCGGAGTATCCCGGAGCCTCGGTTATGGTCGCTTTATTTGCAGCTGGAACGAGCATTACACAGTTTAGACCTACTGTACCTTCTACTCGCTGCACTGCAACAGCAAATACAAATATCAAAAGAAAAGAACAAAGTTAAGAAAAACAGATCCTTGATCTGCACAAATGACGTACTTACCTCGGTAGTTGCGAGCTCCCTTTTTATAACACAACAGGGCAACCGATACGAAATCTAGGGAGTCGCCTATTGAATTTTAACGAAAGCAAATGGTGCGTCATTTTCCTATTCGCGCTCCGCACCAGTGGTATCAACAAGTACAAGAATGTGTATCACTGGGTTTTGCAGGTGTTTTACAAATGCGTCAAGCACAGTCAGACAACTTCCGGGTCCCAGCCTAGTCCGGTCGAAACAATTCGGCGAGAAGTGCTTCTCAACATATGTGATCGAAGTCTTTTGGCTTTCCGTCAAACAGCCCGCCCCGGACGTGCTTCGAACATTTGGGTCCTTAAGAAACCGGTTAGGAAAAAAGAATGAGCGTCAGATGTAAAATTAGAGACAGATTGCGAGCTGTCGCATGTGTTCCGGCATATAGAGAAGCTTTTCATCAGCTCGAAATGTTCTGCTTAAGTCAAACTTCATCGCAGAGTAACTTTTCGCTTCGATTTATGTAGCCGTATACGCAACGCACGATGTACCCAAAAACGTCCGGACGCCCACACGCCAGAGAACATCTGGGACATCTATGCGGCCGCTGCAGCGTGCGTTGCGGAAGGCGCGCTTCTCTGACTATGGCAAGAGGCGGGTCGCGGCTTCATCTGAGGGCCGCCTCCTCCCACTCCAGCAAATTTAATTTTAACCTCCTTGTAGCGAACCCAGCTCAAGTTTGGGCGCGACGCCTCGCGTGGCCGAGCTTACGCTGCCGGTGAAGGCGATTTGTCGCCGTATTTGGCAGCGGCAAGGACTCACGCGCCGTGCGCTCCTCATTCGGCCCGGATCACTGCTAGTCAACAATGGTTACATTGTGACGCACCACAGATGCAATCCGAGAGCTCGCGCGCGTGCGTGGAAGCGCGGGTGGCAGTGCTGCAGTGATGGAAGGAGAGGCGCCGTAGATATTCCCAGTTACGATAAGAGCAGTGGCGCCACTCGACGTTGCTTTGGAAGCCTATACCTTGAAAACTGAGCGACTACAATTCGCCACTCAACTCGTACATTCATGGCCATTCGTCGGTCACAGGCGACGTCTTGTCGCTTCGTTGTTTCTCTGCGACGTCCCATGTTGTTTCCTATTTATTGTTTGTAAGGCGATAATCGAAATTCATTAGTTAGTCGGCGCCGTGTCCGTGTGCTCTCATTCCGTTGTTTCTTCTGTGCACGTTGTTTCATGCTCAGATTTTTGAAAGTTTGCAATTTTATGCACAGGGTGCCTTTTTTTATATTACAGTACAGATACTTTATAAAGGTTCTATGACAGTAAGGTACCTCTGATCTTCTCAGACTAATCTACGTCGAGGCGGAAATACCTTGCTGCTGATAAAGTTACATTGACATGACTAATTAAGAAAGCTCGTTAATTACTTTACAATAGTCATCTTCAGGGCAGTTTATGTGGAAAGCTGGTGGGCACCACAATTAATGTTATATCCGTTTTTTAGAAATTCAAGAAATCGCTCGCAGTGCGAGATATGGATGGATATGGATGAATTCGATTGCCCGATATCGAAACCGACCGCGCCGTACGGCAGGGAAGGCGGCGTCTGTGTCACGTCAGACCCGGCACTTCCAGGGACGAAGAAGTGACGAAATTCGAACGGAGCAGAATCTCGTCAGGAAAAAAGGTAAGTCGTCTGAAATGCAATGATACGTCGCTTATTCTTTGCGTGCAGTGTTCCGGTGCTCATCGCCCTACCACCAAAATTTTCAGTTCAGTTATTTCAGTTCAGTTAGTTAAAAACGCACGGGCGGTAACATGAGATCTACGTTAGGTAGTGGATATGGATCTTACACTCTTAAAAAAAAGAGAGTCAAAAGGGAGTCACGTCTGCTTGACTCTCTTTGTGGCAGCCGATGACCACCTTTTTTTCTAAGGGGAGTCACAATGCTCTGGTCGACGCTCCTGAATGAAATAGATGACTCCCTTGCTCCAAGGGAGTCAGTGATGGTTCTGCATATACAGGGTGGGTTTTTTTTTAAAAGAAAGCTTCACTGGCTGCGACCAAGATACAGTTCGCTGCTTTGGCTTGTGGTATACCGAAAAATTTTGGTTGAGAATATATAACATGGATTCGTAAAATGTGGAATTACGCACGTATTGTGTTATGGCTTCAGTTACGATATTGCTGAAACGGCGCTTCGAAAACGTCTACAAGTAAACAGGGTTCTTAAAAAATCTTGCCCCCAAGCGAAACATTCAGAGTTATGACAACGTTTAACAATGGCAGCGCTGACAAATTTGCGAATCTTCGCACGTTTGCAAGCGAGGTTTGTAGATTCCTACGACAGCATGTATGGCAGAAAACATACATTTATTAGTGAAATGGACGTGCATGGTGTTGAACGCACTGGCGATCGGGAACACATCTAACTCGACGGCCGTAAAAACATGTGCCGCAAAGCTGGCATGATAACCGCGCAGACCGGTTATCAAGGCGACGCTTTACCGCGTCTCCTAAAGAGCGACAATACTACCAGAATTATAGCTCGCGTGGTCATCATTTCTGCCCGCCACAGCTAAACTATATCTTCACGATAATCCGCGCGGGCCACCAAATCGCTCAGCAAACGTTGAGCACAGCTAGGCACGCACACACGGCCTCACCGCACTCTCCCTAGCCCCTAGAGCAGGGGATGCACGTTCACCTGCGCCCCCTCCCACCGTACAGCCCTTACAGACACACACAGGGCACGCTTCGCCTCCTCCACCCTGATATTATTCAATAGAGCTTTAACTATGCATGGATGTGTGTTCTATAGCACCAAAACAAAACCGAAACCATTTAGGCGTTCGTGGAGGCTACTTTAATCCAAAGCCGAAGCCATCAATACGAGACAGCCATTTTGGCCTGGCGTCGTTAGACGGCATTGTTCGTGATCCGTCTCGTTGTGGTCGTTCTTTAGTCCGCCAGAATAATCTGTGTCGTCAGGCGTGATTGCAAGTGATTGTTTTGCGTGACTTTCTTCGTGCTATGCATTCGTGGCGTAGTATCGTATCGTCGGCTCGCTCTTGCCAGTGTCTGGCTGATCGTTTTGCGTGACTTTCCTTCCGTGCTATGCATTCGTGGCGTAGTATCGTGTCGTCGGCTCACGCTTGCCGTGACTGGCTGAAGCAGTGTCACTCAGTGTTTGGGAAAAGCAGCCTCCGGACGGAGAAGTCCCTGCAGTAAGCTTCGTTTCGTCGTGAACTTGCCTGAGCAAGATGGCAGCGCATGACGGATCCCAGTGGCACCGACAGACGAAGCCTGTGGACGACGCTCCTACGGTCGTTATAGATTTCAGGTGAGTTCTGCCGGCTTCTGCCTACAACTATTTTATTCGCTTCACACGTAGCTTTGCCACTTGTCTTTCTGATGTTCCAGTTGCACGGATTTTGCTATCGTGTTTCAATGGCTTGGCAACGACGAAAACCGCACTGGACCATCCAGTAGCGGGTAAAACGGAGTGGTGCGCGCCAATATCGTGTTTCCTTATTCCATACATGCCAGAAAAACATGAAACTTGCGAGTTGAAATCTCGGTTGCAAGTCGAGTGTGGTGACACGTAGAGCAACGTTGCACCGATATATATTTGAAGGGTAAGTAAGATCAGCTGATCAAAATCAATCTAATGCACCCGGCCCGAACATGCCTGATATCCAGATCATGATTTTGGCTCGTGAAACTCTAGAATTTAGTGTTTCTTTCCTTTGCTACCCAGACGTTGAAACACGTTTAATACGTATTTATTCGCTGCATATTCGAACTTCTCGCCGTGTTTGCTTGTTTGTTTGTTTGTGTGTGTATGTGTGTGTGTGTGTGTGTGTGTGTGTGTGTGTGTGTGTGTGTGTGTGTGTGCGCGTGCGTGCGTGCGTGCGTAACTGCTATAAAACTTTGATGCAATAGCTTTTGTAGCACGGTTTCATTTAATTGAAACAGTGGTGACTTGATCTTATGATGCTAAAAATTATCATGCAACAAAGGTAAATGTGAGTTCACTTCAAAGTTGTAGTTTTTTTTTTTTTTGTCCACAAACTGCATACGAGCATAACCTCATCCTCCTGTGATACTTGCTTTGTCTAATGTGGTGTGGTGCTAGTACCTAATAGTAAACACAACACCGGCTAGTAATAATGGCAGTAAACATACTGCTCAAACGCTGTGTTGCGTGGATATTGGATGCCTTTGTTATACCAGCCGTGGTTCAGTTCGTTATTATTTTCAACACAAAGATACAGTCTACAGTGATGTTGTGGGCAGTGGACAAAAATCCTTTAAAATGGACTTGGAAGCGTTACGCTGCGAAACCCAAGGACGCGGGTTCTATTCCTGACCCCGGCAGCTGCATTTAGAAGGGGGCGAGATACAGAAACTCCCATGCCCTCTGATTTGTGCACGTTGAAGAACTGCAGGTAGTTGAAATTAATCCGTGACCTCCCACTATGTAGCACCGCTTAATCGCATTGTGCTTTTCGCTCATAAATCTCTAGCAATTATTACTTCGTCATTATACCTCGAAACACTCGCTGTATCCTATTTGAATTCTATTCGCCATAGTCTGCAATGAATATTTAGCACTTTTTACAGCAGGGTACCTCATTTGACATTCTTTTACAATGCACCTTAATTGTCCCAATTTCGTGCCATAATCAGCTGTTGTTTTTAATATGTATATAAGTCACTTCAGCACTGTTCCTTTTTGTTTGACCGCTTCTCATCACCTCGATTGTTTGAGGTTTGAGGTGATGTTTGTGCTGCACAGTTTGCCCGAGTTTGCTCCCAACCCTCTATACTGGTCAACGCTGGCTGGTGGGTTGTCCTTCCAGACAAACGGAAAAACGAGACCTTTGCCTGTTGATATAGATCTGAAGAAAAAATGGCACATTAGGCCTTTAGAATAGCTGCACCTTCGTGCAGCTGTTCTGAAGCCAGGCACTAGAAGGGCACGCTCACAATGATGCGACAGAAAGAAGGCAGTGAAGGCAAGCCTAGTCTTGTGGTACATTCGCCATATTTCGTGTAGCTGTATACACATTTTGCCGTTTTCTTCGTTAAACTAATAATAACATTTGGCGTTTAACATCCCAAAACCACGATATGATTGAGAGACGCCGTAGTAGAGGGCTCTGGAAATTTCGACTACCTGAGGTTCTTTAATGTGCAGCTAAATCTAAGTACACGGGCCTCAAACATTTTCGCCTCCAACGAAAATGCAGCCGCCGAGGCCGGGACTCGATCCCGCGACCTACAGGTCTTTGTTAAAATACTGCTAGTCTAGTGGTTATGGTGCTCTACTGCTGACCCGCAGGTTGCGGGATCGAATCCTGGCCGCCGCGGCCGCATTTTCGATGGAGGCGAAAATGGTTTAGACCCGTGCGCTTAGATTTAGGTGCACGTTAAAGAACTCCAGGTGGTCGAAACTTCCGAAGCCCTCCACTACGGCGTCTCTCATAATCTTATCGTGGTTTTGGGACGTCAAACCCCAACAATTATTATTATTATTAAAATACTGCTGCCATGCTATACAGGGTGATTTTTTTTCAGACAGTACATATCTTTTATAAAAAAATTCTATGACAGTCACGCTCCAGTAGTACTCTAGTTCGAGGCGGAAATATTCTGCCGCAACAAAAAATGCATTGACGGGACTAATTAACAAAAACCCGTTAACTAATTTTTATTTATTGACTTGAGGGCAGTTGTTTATATTAGAAATTTGTAGTGCGTGCCGCTTTATGGTATACCCATTTTTCAGAAATCATGAAAGTTTTATGCAACTCGAGATATTTTTTGTGAAATTTTAAGGGCTAAATCAAAACTGATCGTGTCCGGCACACAGAAAACGCGGTTTTTCTGTTACGTCAGACCGGAGCTGCCCGCGACAAGGGAGTGACGAAATTTGAATGAAGGCGCGTCGTGGTCGTACCTTTTCGTGAAAACTGGCAAGTCATCTAACTTGCGTCAGCGGATCGCCTTACCTTTGCATGTGGCGTTTGGTGCTCATTTGTTTCTTTCGAGATGCCTGCATCCGAAACGGCAGTAATATCAACCTTTTCTTTCTATGTTTACAGATAAGTACCACACATCGCACCCAAATAATAAGCTGTTTACTTGTGTATTTCTGAATGCTTGCAGATTTTCCTAATCACATTCTGCTTCGGCCCACCTTCATTAAACTATCATCACCTTCTTTTCACGTGTAGCTCCGAGCTTACGTAACAGAGAAGCGACGTTTCCTGCACGTCAGGCGCTATCAGTTCGATTTCGTCCTTGAAATTCAAGGATGAATATCACGAATTACGTGTAACTTTCGCGAATAAAAAAAATGTGTATGCCATAAATTGGCATGCGCTACAACTTTCTAATATAAACAACTACCTCCAAGTCAGGAATTAAAAGTTAATTAACGAGTTTCTGTTAATTAATCTCTTCATTGCCATTTTAGTTGCAGCAAACTATTTCCTTCTTGACATAGAGTGTGTGCGCGAAAACATCTTGAGCGTGACTAGTATACAATTTTGATAAGAAATATGCGTTCTCTAAAAAAACATCCTTCTAATTGTACGGAGGTCATGCAGCGGAAACAGTTGCAGCTGGCTAAGGGAGTAACAGACCCTCAAAGTACAGCAAAGTTAATGAGTATCCCTGGTTTTGTTCATTGCCATGACACTTCATGGAATCTGGTGTTTGAGCGCTGCCCTTGTCAGATTAAAAGGTGATCGATCTGTCTGTCATCATGTGTTTATTTTTGTGCACTTGACTATTTCAGGTTGCTTCAAGACTGCACATTGAAGCTCTACAGCTGCATTTGACCAGGAAGCCTCCTTGGAAACTTCGTCTCTCGAGGTAGTCAAGACGTGTCCAAGAATTCGGAATAGCCACGCTTAAGGTCTGGCCGTGAGTGGTCTCGAATCAGTGCACCCTGCTGTCCTTTTCGCCAGAATGCCACCTGACCCTGACATGGTCTGGGAACACGACACTGCCAAGCTCATGCACGCAAGCTGTGTCACCTATTGGGGTCCTGTATCTCAGATGATTACATGAGAATCCTGTACTACATGAGAACTACACATGTTGCATGTTTTGCGCTGTATGCCACATAAAATATGTAATGGATGTCGCAAAGAAGTGCTTGATGGCTGGCCATTGATTCCTATTCATAAAAACTGACTGCTGGCTATGCTGATGTTTATGCCAGGTCTAGTATATTGCCGCATTTGACAGTAATGAACGATGTTAGCGAAACTATTGCTTTTCATATCTCACCCATTCTGACAGTAATGTGTCTCGCTGTATTTCTGGACGGTGTTTCTGTATTTCAGTTCTGTACAGAACTCTCCATACCACCGCTAAATATATATATTTATATATATCATACCATATGTATATAAGGTACTTGACACACGACGTACGTTTTAGCATTAGCATAGTGCTAAAACGTACGTCGTGTGTCAAATGCCTTCCTACAGTATCAGGACCTTCGTGATCTTTCTGTAGCTCTTATATTTAAGGGTCATTCCATGCCAAGTGTCCCAGACGTGGCGCTCGCACATCGCAGATTTTGGTGATAAAATTTGTGCCTTTTTCCTGTGCCACATGGAGTATTGTGGCAAAACATTCTTGCTCGAAAAAAATTTTTGACGGTCCTGGCACCCCCTCGAATTTCGCTTCTATTTATTAAACTGTACCTAATAGAAAAATGTGTATAAAATCTACTTTTGTGTGTTGAGCTTCTAAACTGCGCTTGCGCTATCGCAGAGGTTCTGTTTAGCTGTCCCATTCATTATTTCCGAATTTTTGTGTTTCACTACCAGCTACGTAGCTTCAAAAACTACAAAAATCTTCAAAGTTCGTGAATTTTTCTTGAGCTATCTGGAACTCACCCTAACCAATATTAATAATAGCCTGATTTCCAGGAAAGTGTATTTTAGTACAGAAATTTTAGGGGTAAAATAGACTTCAAATCTTTCCGAAAAAAAATTGTGAAATTAGAGAAAATGTACGATTTGTTGCATGTTTGACCATATTTTTCATACTGATGCGGTCAAAGTAAAAATCCTCGTCATGCGGCGTTTGATAAAAGACTTCATCGTTAAGTAATGAAAAAAAGTCTTATCAAATCATTTTTTTGTTTTAAGGAAGAAAATAATGTTTGAATTTGGCCCTCCGAACGCGCAGTGCATTTCATTTTGTTGCCACTTCGCCGCAAAGCACGTGGTAGCCCTTGCAGCTGACGCTCGTCACAGGCAACGGCCAGATGCGAGATGTATGTCAGTGGCTCGTGAGTGGTCGAAAGTCTTGTCACGTTGATGTCAGGGCGACGAGTAATGAATTCGCGTTACAATGTGAGCTTGCTTGGCGGGCCCAATGGGAAGTATGGACGCCCGAGAGCAGCCTATGGCGTCGTTGGCACAATGTGCTAGAGGCCGTCTGTACAACACGTATACCCTGAGAAAGAAGTGTGTACAGTGTGCATTATTTCTTTCAGTATGTGTATGCTAGTTGTGCAGACGTCCCTCTAGGACATTGTGCCAACGACTCCACATGCTGCTCTCGGGCGTCCATATTTCCCATTGGGCCCGCCTAGCAAATGCTCATTGTAACGCAAATTCATTACTCGTCGCCCTGACAGCGCGACAAGACTTTCGACCATTCACGAGCCGCTGGCATACATCTCGCATCTGGCCGCTGCCTGTGACGAGTGTCAGCTGTAAGGGCGACCACGTGCTTTGCGGCAAAGTGGCAGCAAAATGAAATGCACTGCGCGATCGGAGGGCCAAATTCAAAAACTATTTTCTTCCTTAAAACAAAAAAATGATTTGATTAGACTTTCTTCGTTACTTAACGATGGAGTCTTCTATCAAACGCCACATGACGAGGATTTTTACTTTGACCGCATCAGTATGAAAAATACGGTCAAACATGTGACAAATCGTACATTTTCTCAAATATCACAATTTTTTCAAAAAGATTTGAAGTCTATTTTACCCCTAAACATTTCTGTACTAAAATACACTTTCCTGGAAATCGGGCGATTATTAATATTGGCTAGGGTGAGTTCCAGATAGCTCAAGAAAAATTCACGAACTTTGAAGATTTTTGTAGTTTTTGAAGCTACGTAGCTGGTAGTGAAACACAAAAATTCGGAAATAATGAATGGGACAACTAAACAGAACCTCTGCGATAGCGCAAGCGCAGTTTAGAAGCTCAACACACAAAAGTAGATTTTATACACATTTTTCTATTAGGTACAGTTTAATAAATAGAAGCGAAATTCGAGGGGGTGCCAGGACCGTCAAAAAATTTTTTCGAGCAAGAATGTTTTGCCACAATACTCCATGTGGCACAGGAAAAAGGCAAAAATTTTATCAACAAAATCTGTGATGTGCGAGCGCCACGTCTGCACGTCTGGGACACTTTGCATGGAATGACACACACACACACACACACACACACACACACACATATATATATATATATATATATATATATATATATATATATATATATATATATATATAGATATATATATATATATATATATATATATATATATAAATATTGAGAGAGCGTAGGCATGGGCAAGTTGGTAATTCATGTTTGACTTTTTGAGCGCGCAAAAGAACAGGGACGAAAAATGACGCGGACACAGCGCTGACTTCCAACATATGCTTTATTTTCTACAGTGGTACATATCTATATATAGACAACAAAAAGCAACGCACGCAGGCGCATTGTACAGGAAGGCTTCATGTAAAACCACAAATAAGTATGCAGATAAGCAATCAAACAACCTGATACCGGATTTTTTTCTTCTTTAAAGGGGCCCTGCAACACCTTTCTTAGTTATATTGGAATAGTCTCATTATTGACGTATGACTCTTCACGAGTCATATGCCGCAAAAATTTTTCGAATCCGTCAAGTCTAAGTGGTGTTACCAAATTATAGAGATCACGTTCCGCAGCTTTCTCCCTCAACTCAACGCCGCGAGGGCGCGGAGAGCTAGGCAGCGAGTCGAGGGAGGGAGCGCAGACGAGCGAGGCTCCGCCCAAGAGCGCCGGCGGAAATTTTTTCTTCATTTTTTTCTCTCTGACGTCTGGGCGCAACCACGTGGTCTGTGCCGCCACTTCCGGTCGGCTTGCGTCGTTCTCGTCGAGCGGATCCGATGTGTATCGCGCGTGCTTGAAAACTGCGCGTCGGTTTGGTAATGTTGGGTGTGCACCTCGAACGCCGTAGTGTTTTCATCGCTCTGCCAACCATGGAAGCAAACCTGCGCGCTCGTTTGGAACGAATGACAGCTGAGATCGGTCTCGGCCCATACTCCGATACACCGCCTCGTAAGACGGCACTGGCAGACGACCCCGAAGCGCCGCCATTACCGGACGCCAGCATTGTTATCGGAGACATGCTGCACGGCTGCTTCGGTCGGTCGTGAGAACGTGTCGACGATGCAGTTCTCAGCTGACGAGGCAACACTCGAACGGCTGCCACTCTCAACGGCAACCGGCGATGGTCAAAAGCACAGAAATATTCACGTTTTCGGCACTGCGCATGGCGAAGAAAACGGAACCACGCAACTACGAGCAGACGAGCTGTCGGTGAGACCGGAAGTGCTAATATTAATGTTTGTTCGGTGTTTTTAACGCGATAACAGAATATAAACATACATATTATCTACTTATTGAACTCAAAATTAACAACGAAAGTAATAAGGAGGGTGTTATCGTGATTATAACATCAGCCAATGGTGGAACTGCCGACAATCGAGTCATATTTTGCGGACTAATACATCATTTGTCGAGAGAAGAGGGAGCGATTTTCAGCTGACTTTGAGAATTTATTGTAAATTCCAGGCCGTGCGCATCGCTTTAATGTTTGGCTCGCGTGTTCTCGGGAGCCTCGACTACCGATCGGCAGCGCTTTTTGAGCATGCTCGAAAAGTGTTGCAGGGCCCCTTTAAGAGATCAAGCGGTCATTCCTGACTACCACTATCGTCAAGTCTCCCTGTGGGCCTTGCTTAGAAAGTCTAGTTCTTTTTGGATAGGTCAATTGAAGGTGCACTAATGCACATGTCTCCCAAACTTGCAATCTTCGCCGCTTCAATTATCTCACGTGTTGTTTGTGCCTGGCTCCTTCCTGTCGCAGTGCACTGCGAATACATGGGATCGCACACACACTTCCTGCAGTGGAAAGCCAAATGTCCCACACCTCCAGTTCGCACGTTATTTGCGTGCTCACGCAGCCTGTCATTGGCACACCGTCCCGTCTGCCCTATGTATTTCTTGCCACAGGACAGCAGTAACTCATAAACGATGTTGTTCTCACATTTAACAAAGCTTTCTTTGTGCTTTTTTTGGCACCTGGGTTTTTCAGAACCACTGTAGGAGGCCTTGCACAGATTATAAAGCTTGTTTGGTGCTGAAAGAACGACTCTTACGTTGGCGTTGTTTCCTATCTTTTTCAGCCTATGTGAGACATCGTAAAGGTACGGTATGACGGCGCATTTCTGCTTGACAGGCTCCGTTTCTGGTGAAGCCTGCTCCTCACCCTCGCGAGCATGTTTGACAGTCTTGAGAAGACCCTCTGCCACAGATGTGACGACATACTGAGGAAACCCCGCCTTTTTCAGGCGGTCAGCTTGTGCCTGGAAACTACACGAACACTTGTGAGGACATGAGCGGCGAAGCGCATTCATTAGGGTTAATTTTGCAATACCCCTTTTAACTAGCTTGGAGTGGCCCGAAGAAAACGGCAGAAGCGGCTTATTGGCCCTAGGCTCGACGACCAGCAGACCTGATCTCGCTCGAAAAACATTCGTATGTCAAGAAAACGCAAGGCGTTGTTTTGCGGCATTTCATGCGTGACTGCGAGCGGTTGCAGGAAACGCGTGAACAGATCAAGTACGTTTGAAGAATCATTGCCAAATTCGCCTGGACTTGATTCTAGAAAGACAACGTAGTCGTCTACATATCTAAACACCTTCTTTACATTTGTGCCTGTTACTAGAAACTAGAAACAGAGCTAACAGGCACAAATGTAAAGAAGGTGTTTAGATATGTAGACGACTACGTTGTCTTTCTAGAATCAAGTCCAGGCGAATTTGGCAATGATTCTTCAAACGTACTTGATCTGTTCACGCGTTTCCTGCAACCGCTCGCAGTCACGCATGAAATGCCGCAAAACAACGCCTTGCGTTTTCTTGACATACGAATGTTTTTCGAGCGAGATCAGGTCTGCTGGTCGTACGAGCCTAGGGCCAATAAGCCGCTTCTGCCGTTTTCTTCGGGCCACTCCAAGCTAGTTAAAAGGGGTATTGCAAAATTAACCCTAATGAATGCGCTTCGCCGCTCATGTCCTCACAAGTGTTCATGTAGTTTCCAGGCACAAGCTGACCGCCTGAAAAAGGCGGGGTTTCCTCAGTATGTCGTCACATCTGTGGCAGAGGGTCTTCTCACGACTGTCAAACATGCTCGCGAGGGTGAGGAGCAGGCTTCACCAGAAACGGAGCCTGTCAAGCAGAAATGCGCCGTCATACCGTACCTTCACGATGTCTCACATAGGCTGAAAAAGATAGGAAACAACGCCAACGTAAGAGTCGTCCTTTCAGCACCAAACAAGCTTTATAATCTGTGCAAGGCCTCCTACAGTGGTTCTGAAAAACCCAGGTGCCAAAAAAGCACAAAGAAAGCTTTGTTAAATGTGAGAACATCGTTTATGAGTTACTGCTGTCCTGTGGCAAGAAATACATAGGGTAGACGGGACGGTGTGCCAATGACAGGCTGCGTGAGCACGCAAATAACGTGCGAACTGGAGGTGTGGGACATTTGGCTTTCCACTGCAGGAAGTGTGGGTGCGATCCCATGTATTCGCAGTGCACTGCGACAGGAAGGAGCCAGGCACAAACAACACGTGAGATAATAGACCTCTCCCTGTTTGCAAACAGTGTGACGTCACTGGCAGTGTCCCGCCCCCAAGTCCCGCCTTCGGAGCAGGTGCTGGTTGGCAAGAAAGTTCCGCCGGCGGGATCTCTCTGCATAGCAGCGCTGCGTGTGTCTGCTTTACTTCGATAGAAGTTTTTGCAAATTGCTGTTTTCTGAACTCACAGCTGTTAGAAGGAAGAGTTACTGCCTGTAATGAACGATTCTGTTAGTTCAACATATGATTTGCTCGTCGGGGATGACAGCCATAAAAAAATATTATGCTCCTCGGAAGCGAACGTTGTACATTTTCACGGCGACTGGTGTTTGGAGAAATATTAGCATGGCATGGATTAGCATGGCATGAATTTCCGTAGCGAAATCTGCACTGCAGTTTTAAACGATGTACAGCATTGGCGGCTCTGCGCGAGGTCACGGATTAGATTCTCACTCACGGCGCAAACTTTTGATCAGATATGAATCAAAGAAAAAAAACGAAGGAAACACGCATTAGCCTGCGTTCGGTTAACAAATCCCCGTGAAAATTAAAGTGAAGTTTTCCCCTACCGCGTTCCTCATAATCCACTGAGCAGTTTAGAGAAGTTGAACACAATAATTTAATTATAAATATTCTCTTGCGCGGTTACGTCGCTGTATCTGATGCCTTCAACGTGTTTCCATACTTGCTCCTCTCCTTTAGACTTGGTACACAAACTCGGAATGTCACTTCATAAATATCGAGCCGTAAAGATAAGCTAACTAGAATATGACAAACAAGAATCTCCACTGCTTCCATTATGACGTATATCTCCAATAAAAGGCGATACGCGTATGGTTCTGGATATTCGCCGTGGTAAACCATACGTGCATGTTCCGCAATGCTAAAACACGCTGGTAGCTCATGCGTAGTCTCACCTTTCAGCACGGACACCATGCCCTTTCTTTTTTTTTTGTGCACGCAGCACAAACACTGATATGTACGCACTCGCAGATCATCGCGTCAAATAAAATGTCCAATCCTGATGTTCCATCGACAACCGGTCACTGCAAATTGCCCTGTTAGAAACAACGCGTGCCGATGTTTTCGCAAACAAGTTGCACCGTTATTCACACAGCACACACCACACAATATTGTCAGTTTCAACGTCCGCAAATGTGAACCGATATCGTCGCTGCCTTTCAACGCACACTACACGCCACAGTAAACGCGGCACATTTTCGAAGACGATGCCGCTGTTCCTTGCACAAACCACCACGTGGGTTCACTTCTCCAAGTTAAACAGCCAGCAGCGTGGCAAATTTTTCGTCACACAGTCCACGACACATTTATATGTTCTTTGACACATACCACAAATAATCTTGGAACCGAAAGATTCAGAAAAAGGTTCCAAAGAAAAAAAAAAAAACGTGCGCCAAACACCGTGCGACTGTACCACGCTGAGCCGGCAGCGGGAATGTTTTGCCAACCACCCGCGGTTGCACGTGCGCCGAGAGGTCACGTGACCTGACGCACGGGGAGTGAGTGACGTAGGCTGGTAGAGGTCTATTGAAGCGGCGAAGATTGCAAGTTTGGGAGACATGTGCATTAGTGCACCTTCAATTGACCTATCCAAAAAGAACTAGACTTTCTAAGCAAGGCCCACAGGGTGACTAGACGATAGTGGTAGTCAGGAATGACCGCTTGATCTCTCAAAGAAGAAAAAAATCCGGTATCAGGTTGTTTGATTGCGTATCATGCATACTTATTTGTGGTTTTACATGAAGCCTTCCTGTACAATGCGCCTGCGTGCGTTGCTTTTTGTTGTCTATATATAGATATGTACCACTGTAGAAAATAAAGCATATGTTGGAAGTCAGCGCTGTGTCCTCGTTGTTTTTCGTCCCTGTTCTTTTGCGCGCTCAAAAATGTCAAACACACACACACACACACACACACACACACACACACACACACACACACACATATATATATATATATATATATATATATATATATATATATATATATATATATATATATATATATATATAAAATGCTTAACAATGGTGGTGACGTGGCTAAGGACTACGCATTATTCGCAGGATGTTCTGCCTATAGTTTAGGTGCTTACTGATAAAACAGTAGGTTGTCATTACAATGTGAACATGTATGAAATGGCATGAAGTGTTTAAAACTGATTCAAAGAATAATTTTACGAATCGCAGAAGTTTCAGTTTGTTTATAGGATGAAGGCATGCAGACGTGAAAGAGAAGACACAGACAAACCAAACGCTAGCGTTTGAGCTGTCCGCGTCTCTTCTGTTTCCGTGTTGCATGGCTTACTTTCTTCTAGAATCAACATTTTTTGTTGTTTTACGCGAGCGGAAATTGTTCTGAGACTCATCTATATAAACTTCGAGTAGTATTTTATTTCCCCCAGAGGAATCGAGTGCAGCACTGTAAAGTTGCTACAAAAATTTGTTGCGGCTGTCATGCATCCACCACAGTGTTCCTGTTTGAGTAAACCCGGTGGAAGTGCCTTGTTGAGTAACAAGAGGTAGCGGCACCAACTTTCGTCGATTGTCAGATAAAAACCCTAATGGTGTTCGCTCTGATTTGAAGTTCTTTTGAAATTCTTGATCAATCTCTATAAACTTGTTTAGTTTATGTGTATTTGTACGCTGATTTTGAAAATGCAAATATTTTTTACTATTATATGTCGTGTTAATTAAGTATATCAAACATTTCATGTGCCATGTTAGGCCTGCACGAGTTACAAAGTAAGCATATCACAATAATATGAAATGGGAACTGTATGCAACATAACCAGAATGCATGTCCTAAACCCACTTAACAATAGTCATAGTATGCTGAACATTGACCAGTAAGTGTATGTCTAGCTGGTGATTCGCTCACGAGAGTTCAATATTACGTAACTTTTAACTCAAATGGGTTTAAAACGCGAGTTCGTATGTGGGCTAGTGGGTTCATGAACATTATGCCAGAACAGCGCAGTAAGCTCCTTTAAAACTATTGCATACAGTTTTTATCCCCTAACTATAGCGATATGTCGATTTACTTTGTAACTCCAAGTTTGGAAATGCTTGCTCATCAAGACACATGAAATTTTTGTGTCAAAACTGCGTTTTCTTCCAGATAATTGCATATTTGAAATCGCCACATAAGTAAACCTAAACTCAGCAAGTTTCATCAATATCGACCAAGAAGAAAAATAAACGCATTATTTGTTGCAGAGTGTCTCATTGAGTACCACGAAGTGGTCACACTGACTCTTGCCAGGGGAGTCATGTACACCACTGTCCTTAAGGACAACGGAGTCAAAGGAACGCTCCAGTGGGGGTCAGCGTTACCATGGCAAAGGGGTCACCCTGACTACCTATAGGTACTAGCGGGAAATAAAAGGTAGTCGCGTAGACTCCTGCGTTGGGAGTAATACATACTCTCTCTCTGCTTGCGAAGAAGGGAGTCGTTTGACACCCCAAATTGTGAAGAAGGGAGTCGTTGGTCTGAAGAACGAAGGGAGTCGTTTGACACCCCAAAAGGTCATCATATGTGTAGCGAGGCGATTACCACCCAAAGGTAGTCAGTACAGACACCCTTTTTTTTAAGAGTGTAGAATAAGCTCGTGTGTTCGCGTCTTGCACGTAATCTTAACAAAACGATCTACAATAATCGCGAAGCTTCTCGAACAATGAGGCGCGGTTTTGCGCTCAGCATTGCTAACAGTCTTTGTGGGTGAAAACCGAATACAGCAAAAGTGATAATCAGAAACGCACGTGGCAATATTGAGTAGACACGCGCTTCTTGTACTCCCGAGATTTCTGTCTGAGTTACACAGCACAAAGGGAGCGTTTCGCGCTGACTTTCTGAACAGGCACAGGAAAAAAATTACCAATGAGTGAAACTTTAGCAGTGTGAAAGATTTGTATATCGCCTTGTTCATGAGTCTTATTCAAGAAGAAGCTCTCACCGCATTCCGCAGCGCACTTCCCAGAGTTGAATGAGAAGAACCACTAAAATGGAGCATATTTATTGATTCATCGTAAGTTTTGTAATGACTTCAAACTGCTCTACATCGTAGACCACAAAACCAATTAGAGCTGGAAGTAGGCAACTGCACAAGCAACTCATAGACAAAGGTTATGATACAACTCTTCAGTGATTACCAGGCCCCTGCGACATCATCGGTAACGAGCATGCTCGATCTCGATGATTCGGCTAAGAAGGCTCACAAAAATGAAGTATGATACCCATTACACTACTGTTGTGAAGCGACACAGCATCAAACATTCGTGCGCTCATGCATGACGTTGCAAGATCTACGAGGTCTGTTAGAAAAGTATCCGACCTTTTTTTTGTGTGTGTGTGAGCGCCTGATGGATTTGAAACAAGCGCGCTTGCATCAGCCGACCTTGAACATTCGTGCGCATGCGTGAATTTTTTCCCTCCTGCCAATAGCATCAGTCGCTGTGACGCAGCGTTGGAGTGAGGTCGTGCGCAGTGCTCTCGTCGGTTTTTCATTGCAAGGAATATGACGGAGCGACTGGAGCAGCGCTACTGCATCAAATTTTGCCAGAAACTGGGCGACAGCCAAGTGGAAACCATTGGGAAGATCAAGACGGCTTTCGGTGACGACGCTATGAGCCGCACACAGTATAAGGAGTGGTACAACCGGTTTAAAGACGGCCGCACATCGGTGGAGAGCGAGCCACGCTCCGGTCGGCCATCAACATGACCAGGTCATTGCCGAAGTGAACGATGTGGTGATGCGGGACCGTCGTGTGACTATCCGGGAAATTGCGGAAGAGGTGGGCATCAGCACTTTCTCTGCACATTCCATTATGACCGAAGATTTGGTCATGAAGAGAGTTGCCGCGAAATTCGTGCCGAAACTGCTCACGGTAGAGCAAAAGCAACTTCGTGTTGAAGTCTCACAGGACATGCTGGATTTCACAAGCAGCGACGCTAAGTTCGTGAACACCATTATCACTGGTGACGAGTCTTGGGTGTACGGGTACGACCCAGAAACCAAATCCCAGTCGTCACAATGAAAGCATTCCACGTCACCAAGACCAAAGAAGGCCCGCCAAGTGCGCAGCAACGTCAAAGTGATGCTGGGTGCTTTCTTTGACTCCCGCGTTGTGGTACACCACGAGTACGCACCACAGGGTGAAACAATCACCAAAGAGTACTACAGGGATGTCCTCCGTCGCCTACGTGATGCTGTGCGGCGCAAGAAACCTGAGTTGTGGTGAACAGGAAACTGGCGCATCCATCACGACAATGCTCCTGCACATTCCTCACGCTTGGTTCAGACTTTTTTGGTGAAAAGTCAGACTCCTGTAGTTCAACAGGCTCCTTACTCTCCTGATATGGCCCCCCTACGACTTCTGGCTGTTTCCCAAACTCAAGAGGACATTGAAAGGAGAGCGATTTCAGACAAGGGAAATCAACAATGGCAGCACCGCTGGGAGAAGTGTGTGGAGTCCCAAGGGGACTACTTTGAGGGGGATTAGGTTTCCAACGCTCCAATTATGCCAGCTTTTTTTTCTTCCACCAAAGGTCGGATACTTTTCTAACAGACCTCGTATGTGGAACATGCCCGCTTTTCTACACACCCGCCTTTACAGCCCCGACCCATGCCTACGATACGACTCGAAATGCCCTCTGGACTACCCCGATGTGAGACGACCGTTCTCTGCTGCATGTGGCTTAGAGTGTCCTTTACGAACGTTGCTTGCTGTATCAGAATGGCATACAGTGCTGCCTGTGACCATTGCGGCAGCGAAGGAACCATCGAACACATTTGTGTCATTACCCCTCAATGCAGCTTCCCGAGATAGCCCCTCTCAGCAGTGTTTGCGCACCTCGACGACCAGCCGCGTTCTCAGCAATCCATTTTGGAACAACAGAAAGCTAAAGCTTCAAAACACCAGAAAGCTTGTGCGTGCGTGCGTGCGTGTGTGTGCGTGTTTCTATTTATTTCCCTCTCTGCTCATTCTTGTATTCGTTACATTTCTGTCTCTCCTTACCCTTTCCTCAGGTCAGGGTAGCAAACCGGATAATTATCTTCCTTTTAGCCTCCCTGCGATTCCTCATCGCATTTATCTCTCTCGGTCCGAGAAACCGACACTTTGTGCCACAACTGCTACAGTCTTTTCGAAGAAATCGCCCTAACCTCTCCAGCTGCGCCTGTGTGACAGAAATTTTGTTCCTGAGCAAACCGGGTTCTTGACGAACCGAAGTTATTTGTTCACTCAAGAGACATTTCACTTTCGAAGATGGCGGTGAAGAGGAAACGTCATTTTCGGATGTCATGCGCAGGAAGGCGCAGATCCAGGGAGCCGTCTCCACGAGAATTTCTACATGAACCCACTCTTCCTTTAATGCCTGTCTCACGCCCAGTGTACATTAGGGCTGAATAAGCGGTTCCACACGAAAAAACCCGACTCCAGTACACATCTAGAAGTTTTCCGATAATTGATTTCGCTAGCAACACTACTACGATGCGTACTAACACGTATATGCGTGTTTGCACTTTTTACTGTTTGTACTGTTTTACTGTTTGTGCTGTTTTACTGTTTGTACTGTTCAAAGTTTGTGCTTTAAAGCATCGTGTCGTCTTTTTTTCGGCAATGTGCTGTATTCGTGAACGCAAGAGAATTTATTTACGACCTAAGAAAAATTACAATGGTTTCTGTAACTATATGCACGTGCAATTAAATGCGTGCACGTTAACCTCAGTTCGGCCGCTTTTGTATCTTTATAACTTCGACCTCACAGAAATAATGCAAAAAATTTGTTACAAATTTAGTTAGAACATGACCTTGGCTTTAATTCTGGGGAGTTTAAAGAAAATGGAATTGGGCCTTTTTTAGAATTGCTTCAAAATTTTTCATTTAGAGACATGCCCTTACCCAAGCATTTTTGGTTTGTGTTTAACCTTACACTCTACAATTATATTTGGCACGATTGTTCACCAAATGCGTGAGAACTCTCTGGAACTTCTTTAACCCTTTGAGGGTCGATTTTGTTCGTGAACTGCAGTCCAATGTATTTTTTTATTGCTGAAGTAAATTCTTCAGAAAATTTTAATTAAGAAAAAAATTAATAATATCTGGGGTTTAACGTCCGAAAACCACGATATTATTAGACGCTGTTGTGGAGGGCTCCGGGAATTTTGACCACTTGGGGTTCTTTAACATGCACCTAAATCTAAGTACACGGGCCTCAAACATGTTCACCTTCGTCGAAAGTGCAGCCGCCGCTGTCGAGATTCGATCCCGCGACCTTCGGGTCTGCAGTAGAGCGCCATAACCACTAGACCACCGTGGCGGGGCAAGAAAAAGCATGGCTGATCCCTCCGTCATAGGAATCGGTATAACATGAAAGTGAAACGTGTCTTATTGCTTATTAGCAGTGCTTATTGTGTAGTGATATATGAGAGCGTGTACAATGTCTATTCGTGTTTGGCCGCTATAGCACCGTTTGACGTGGATGCACCCATGTTGACGGCATGTCTCTATCGCGACGACTAACGCCCATGATGATGATTAAACCGTTGTGGTAGCTGGCGTTGTGAACATATATTTGGACACAGCGAATCGTGAATCCCGCGTAAGGATGATATCAACAATCTTATAATCAACACTGGTACCCGGTATGCACTTCTTCAAAGCATCGTCAATTAAGGAGAGAAACGACCCGGGGTGTGCTTTTTAGCAATGCGTGACTGACGCCTGCGCTCATGCATACACTACCACACACTGCGCTTCAGCAACACGGGAGGTAGAGGTGCGTAGCCTGAGCCGCAAACGCGCGCGTCCCGCTGGCCGCTGTCTCGCAGGCGCTGGTCTCGCTCCACCAAGGCACGACATTCGCCCGTCGAAATCGCGTCCATTCTGCCATGCGTATTGTGGGAGTTTTGTTAATCGGTGCTCTCGCAATCGAAGCAGTCGGCGGCGGAGAAATCCCGTTGGTGCATGTGGAAGCTGCACTACGCCGATGAGCCGACGCACGCTAACACAAAACGAAAGGCAAAGAATGAACTGCGTCAAGGGTGCCTCGGCGATGCCAGCGCGCTGACGCACACCGAGACGTTTAACCATGACCTCCAATATCGCGCGCAATCTCGGAGCACAAGTAAATGTCGATCGTGAACCATTACTTGTTTTCACCTCTCACAGACGGCGGCACCTCCCGCTCCGCCCCGCCTACCTACATCGCCAACAGAAAGCACCGTGCGAAAGAGAATGTGTGAAAGACATAAGGCGCGTTCGAGCCGTCTCCTGCATCTGCCGAGTTAGCTTAGACGGTAGGGCATTGGACGCTTGCCGTCGCGGCCGCGAGGTCGTGGGTTCGATTCTCAGCGGGGGATCTTTTTCTTGGTTTTTTTTCTTTCTCACCCGTTGGCGTCCATTTTATCAACGTCATATCCGTGACGGATGTACTTGGTGGACCCCGGCATAAAACACTTTCGTGTTAAAAAAATTGTCTAACATTTTTTTGCATGATCATAAAGTGGCAAAAAATCATTTTTGTTTTTACATACACAAGGTTTATTCGTAGTAACATCAAGCAAAATCCTAAAGGAAACACTTATACGATTTTTTTTAAAATAGAAATTATGCATCCTTATAAACATAGCTCACAGACATACAAATATAAGCGCACCCGAGTAATTCCCCGGAAAAAAAATATTCGCGCTCCCGAAAACAGAAAACTCAACTGCAGAGGCGTCGTTTGTGTAATTTAGCGCCGCACGGAAACAGATGTAATCGTGCCCTGGGGAGCAATAAACGAGAGAGTCACAAGCGCTCACTCTTTCAGAGATTAGAAACCAGATAGCCATCAGCTTTACGGGCGCGAGAAGCGATAACCACCCGAAGGACGATAACCACCCGTCCCTTTCAGCTGCCGCCTCTTCTACGTCGGACAGACGGGCCGCTGCATTAACCAGAGATTATTGCAACATAAGATATCGCTAACCGGAGGCTCACCTTCTAATCTATCTTTACATTGTCGATAGTGTGAGTGCACGCTAAAATTCGATGAATCAGCAGTGTTGTACCGGCATAGGAATGAAGAGACGCGGTTGATAATTGAGGCATGGCATAGCGAGGATAGTGGTAGCGCATGCATGAGCCAACCGTCGATTAACTTGCATAAAGATGAAATCAAATGCTTTAACAGTATCTTCCACGTAGACCCCCATGCGTGCCGGATTGTCAGGTCGACATATTCTATGGGCATGCGCAGATAAGTTTTCGTGCCTTCTTTCTTTTCCGCCGTTCTGCGTCTCTGCAGTTGTTAGCCGGCGTTTGTGGTGTCCTGACTTCTTTCTTGTGTCCGTTTCTGCATGCCATGTCTTTTTAGAATGACAACAGAGAGCCATCGGTGCATCAAAAAATTCCTCGTATTCCCGAAGCGTGGCAGCAAATGCCAAGCAAGAGAAATCACCGAAAAAGGCGCGCTTTGAACATACAGGCTGGGCCGTACAATTAGGACGAAAACCATTTAGTGATTCTTAGGTGATGCCGTACATGTACGGCGAAAACCCTCAAAGGTTTAAATACTGACTTTCGTCTCGGCGGATAAAAAACTGAATAAAATATTTCACTTGATAGTTAGTGCTGAGTCCTATCATGAATGTGCGTTTGCTTTTTTTTCCTCGTTCTTGTCACGCTGTAACATAATGAACCAGTACCGAGTAGTACTGTGCACTGTAATCCCGGCGGAACAAAAAAAAACTTAAATTTGGGCATTATTAGATATTGTGACTTATTCGTAATTTTTTTCTTAAATCATGTTTTAAAGCCCTGATCCGGAGCCCAGTACTGCAAGATAACAGCATTTCGTAAGTTCCCGCTATTAGGAGCATGGCAAGAAACTGTATTAGCCCGACAGGTGCAATGGTTGTTTTTTTTTGTTGTAGGATATCGTCATAATCACATTTTCGCGCAATTCGCAAAACGGAGTTGTGGCTCAGACTTCGGAATTTTTTCGACAAAGGCAAATTTCTTTTTTTTTTCTAGAACCTAAGGTTCGTTTGGTCGTCCTGAGGACCCGGACAGCACAATATATTTTTCCAGCGATATTACAAGGGGTCGCCGGACATGCACTGACGTTCTTATCTGAACACACCCATATAAATATAGACAGTATATCTATATATATACACTAAGTGTTGTACGTAACAAGAACCAATCAATCAAAAACAAGTGCCGAGCCGCAACTAAATGAGACCAGCAATACATGCTTTGCCGTCATTAATGGCGTAGCGTAGTGTGTTTTCGCTAAATATATATATTTATATATATCATACCATATATATATAAGGTACTTGACACACGACGTACGTTTTAGCATTAGCATAGTGCTAAAACGTACGTCGTGTGTCAAATGCCTTCCTACAGTATCAGGACCTTCGTGATCTTTCTGTAGCTCTTATATTTAAGGGTCATTCCATGCCAAGTGTCCCAGACGTGGCGCTCGCACATCGCAGATTTTGGTGATAAAATTTGTGCCTTTTTCCTGTGCCACATGGAGTATTGTGGCAAAACATTCTTGCTCGAAAAAATTTTTTGACGGTCCTGGCACCCCCTCGAATTTCGCTTCTATTTATTAAACTGTACCTAATAGAAAAATGTGTATAAAATCTACTTTTGTGTGTTGAGCTTCTAAACTGCGCTTGCGCTATCGCAGAGGCTCTGTTTAGCTGTCCCATTCATTATTTCCGAATTTTTGTGTTTCACTACCAGCTACGTAGCTTCAAAAACTACAAAAATCTTCAAAGTTCGTGAATTTTTCTTGAGCTATCTGGAACTCACCCTAACCAATATTAATAATAGCCTGATTTCCAGGAAAGTGTATTTTAGTACAGAAATTTTTAGGGGTAAAATAGACTTCAAATCTTTCCGAAAAAAAATTGTGAAATTAGAGAAAATGTACGATTTGTTGCATGTTTGACCATATTTTTCATACTGATGCGGTCAAAGTAAAAATCCTCGTCATGCGGCGTTTGATAAAAGACTTCATCGTTAAGTAATGAAAAAAAGTCTTATCAAATCATTTTTTTGTTTTAAGGAAGAAAATAATGTTTGAATTTGGCCCTCCGAACGCGCAGTGCATTTCATTTTGTTGCCACTTCGCCGCAAAGCACGTGGTAGCCCTTGCAGCTGACGCTCGTCACAGGCAACGGCCAGATGCGAGATGTATGTCAGTGGCTCGTGAGTGGTCGAAAGTCTTGTCACGTTGATGTCAGGGCGACGAGTAATGAATTCGCGTTACAATGTGAGCTTGCTTGGCGGGCCCAATGGGAAGTATGGACGCCCGAGAGCAGCCTATGGCGTCGTTGGCACAATGTGCTAGAGGCCGTCTGTACAACACGTATACCCTGAGAAAGAAGTGTGTACAGTGTGCATTATTTCTTTCAGTATGTGTATGCTAGTTGTGCAGGACGTCCCTCTAGGACATTGTGCCAACGACTCCACATGCTGCTCTCGGGCGTCCATATTTCCCATTGGGCCCGCCTAGCAAATGCTCATTGTAACGCAAATTCATTACTCGTCGCCCTGACAGCGCGACAAGACTTTCGACCATTCACGAGCCGCTGGCATACATCTCGCATCTGGCCGCTGCCTGTGACGAGTGTCAGCTGTAAGGGCGACCACGTGCTTTGCGGCAAAGTGGCAGCAAAATGAAATGCACTGCGCGATCGGAGGGCCAAATTCAAAAATTATTTTCTTCCTTAAAACAAAAAAATGATTTGATTAGACTTTCTTCGTTACTTAACGATGGAGTCTTCTATCAAACGCCACATGACGAGGATTTTTACTTTGACCGCATCAGTATGAAAAATACGGTCAAACATGTGACAAATCGTACATTTTCTCAAATATCACAATTTTTTCAAAAAGATTTGAAGTCTATTTTACCCCTAAACATTTCTGTACTAAAATACACTTTCCTGGAAATCGGGCGATTATTAATATTGGTTAGGGTGAGTTCCAGATAGCTCAAGAAAAATTCACGAACTTTGAAGATTTTTGTAGTTTTTGAAGCTACGTAGCTGGTAGTGAAACACAAAAATTCGGAAATAATGAATGGGACAACTAAACAGAACCTCTGCGATAGCGCAAGCGCAGTTTAGAAGCTCAACACACAAAAGTAGATTTTATACACATTTTTCTATTAGGTACAGTTTAATAAATAGAAGCGAAATTCGAGGGGGTGCCAGGACCGTCAAAAAATTTTTTCGAGCAAGAATGTTTTGCCACAATACTCCATGTGGCACAGGAAAAAGGCAAAAATTTTATCAGCAAAATCTGTGATGTGCGAGCGCCACGTCTGCACGTCTGGGACACTTTGCATGGAATGACACACACACACACACACACACACACACACACACACACACACACACACACACACACACACACACACACACACACACACACATATATATATATATATATATATATATAGATATATATATATATATAGATATATATTGAGAGAGCGTAGGCATGGGCAAGTTGGTAATTCATGTTTGACTTTTTGAGCGCGCAAAAGAACAGGGACGAAAAATGACGCGGACACAGCGCTGACTTCCAACATATGCTTTATTTTCTACAGTGGTACATATCTATATATAGACAACAAAAAGCAACGCACGCAGGCGCATTGTACAGGAAGGCTTCATGTAAAACCACAAATAAGTATGCATGATAAGCAATCAAACAACCTGATACCGGATTTTTTTCTTCTTTAAAGGGGCCCTGCAACACCTTTCTTAGTTATATTGGAATAGTCTCATTATTGACGTATGACTCTTCACGAGTCATATGCCGCAAAAATTTTTCGAATCCGTCAAGTCTAAGTGGTGTTACCAAATTATAGAGATCACGTTCCGCAGCTTTCTCCCTCAACTCAACGCCGCGAGGGCGCGGAGAGCTAGGCAGCGAGTCGAGGGAGGGAGCGCAGACGAGCGAGGCTCCGCCCAAGAGCGCCGGCGGAAATTTTTTCTTCATTTTTTTCTCTCTGACGTCTGGGCGCAACCACGTGGTCTGTGCCGCCACTTCCGGTCGGCTTGCGTCGTTCTCGTCGAGCGGATCCGATGTGTATCGCGCGTGCTTGAAAACTGCGCGTCGGTTTGGTAATGTTGGGTGTGCACCTCGAACGCCGTAGTGTTTTCATCGCTCTGCCAACCATGGAAGCAAACCTGCGCGCTCGTTTGGAACGAATGACAGCTGAGATCGGTTTCGGCCCATACTCCGATACACCGCCTCGTAAGACGGCACTGGCAGACGACCCCGAAGCGCCGCCATTACCGGACGCCAGCATTGTTATCGGAGACATGCTGCACGGCTGCTTCGGTCGGTCGTGAGAACGTGTCGACGATGCAGTTCTCAGCTGACGAGGCAACACTCGAACGGCTGCCACTCTCAACGGCAACCGGCGATGGTCAAAAGCACAGAAATATTCACGTTTTCGGCACTGCGCATGGCGAAGAAAACGGAACCACGCAACTACGAGCAGACGAGCTGTCGGTGAGACCGGAAGTGCTAATATTAATGTTTGTTCGGTGTTTTTAACGCGATAACAGGATATAAACATACATATTATCTACTTATTGAACTCAAAATTAACAACGAAAGTAATAAGGAGAGTGTTATCGTGATTATAACATCAGCCAATGGTGGAACTGCCGACAATCGCGTCATATTTTGCGGACTAATACATCATTTGTCGAGAGAAGAGGGAGCGATTTTCAGCTGACTTTGAGAATTTATTGTAAATTCCAGGCCGTGCGCATCGCTTTAATGTTTGGCTCGCGTGTTCTCGGGAGCCTCGACTACCGATCGGCAGCGCTTTTTGAGCATGCTCGAAAAGTGTTGCAGGGCCCCTTTAAGAGATCAAGCGGTCATTCCTGACTACCACTATCGTCAAGTCTCCCTGTGGGCCTTGCTTAGAAAGTCTAGTTCTTTTTGGATAGGTCAATTGAAGGTGCACTAATGCACATGTCTCCCAAACTTGCAATCTTCGCCGCTTCAATTATCTCACGTGTTGTTTGTGCCTGGCTCCTTCCTGTCGCAGTGCACTGCGAATACATGGGATCGCACACACACTTCCTGCAGTGGAAAGCCAAATGTCCCACACCTCCAGTTCGCACGTTATTTGCGTGCTCACGCAGCCTGTCATTGGCACACCGTCCCGTCTGCCCTATGTATTTCTTGCCACAGGACAGCAGTAACTCATAAACGATGTTGTTCTCACATTTAACAAAGCTTTCTTTGTGCTTTTTTTGGCACCTGGGTTTTTCAGAACCACTGTAGGAGGCCTTGCACAGATTATAAAGCTTGTTTGGTGCTGAAAGAACGACTCTTACGTTGGCGTTGTTTCCTATCTTTTTCAGCCTATGTGAGACATCGTAAAGGTACGGTATGACGGCGCATTTCTGCTTGACAGGCTCCGTTTCTGGTGAAGCCTGCTCCTCACCCTCGCGAGCATGTTTGACAGTCTTGAGAAGACCCTCTGCCACAGATGTGACGACATACTGAGGAAACCCCGCCTTTTTCAGGCGGTCAGCTTGTGCCTGGAAACTACACGAACACTTGTGAGGACATGAGCGGCGAAGCGCATTCATTAGGGTTAATTTTGCAATACCCCTTTTAACTAGCTTGGAGTGGCCCGAAGAAAACGGCAGAAGCGGCTTATTGGCCCTAGGCTCGACGACCAGCAGACCTGATATCGCTCGAAGAACATTCGTATGTCAAGAAAACGCAAGGCGTTGTTTTGCGGCATTTCATGCGTGACTGCGAGCGGTTGCAGGAAACGCGTGAACAGATCAAGTACGTTTGAAGAATCATTGCCAAATTCGCCTGGACTTGATTCTAGAAAGACAACGTAGTCGTCTACATATCTAAACACCTTCTTTACATTTGTGCCTGTTACTAGAAACTAGAAACAGAGCTAACAGGCACAAATGTAAAGAAGGTGTTTAGATATGTAGACGACTACGTTGTCTTTCTAGAATCAAGTCCAGGCGAATTTGGCAATGATTCTTCAAACGTACTTGATCTGTTCACGCGTTTCCTGCAACCGCTCGCAGTCACGCATGAAATGCCGCAAAACAACGCCTTGCGTTTTCTTGACATACGAATGTTTTTCGAGCGAGACCAGGTCTGCTGGTCGTACGAGCCTAGGGCCAATAAGCCGCTTCTGCCGTTTTCTTCGGGCCACTCCAAGCTAGTTAAAAGGGGTATTGCAAAATTAACCCTAATGAATGCGCTTCGCCGCTCATGTCCTCACAAGTGTTCATGTAGTTTCCAGGCACAAGCTGACCGCCTGAAAAAGGCGGGGTTTCCTCAGTATGTCGTCACATCTGTGGCAGAGGGTCTTCTCACGACTGTCAAACATGCTCGCGAGGGTGAGGAGCAGGCTTCACCAGAAACGGAGCCTGTCAAGCAGAAATGCGCCGTCATACCGTACCTTCACGATGTCTCACATAGGCTGAAAAAGATAGGAAACAACGCCAACGTAAGAGTCGTCCTTTCAGCACCAAACAAGCTTTATAATCTGTGCAAGGCCTCCTACAGTGGTTCTGAAAAACCCAGGTGCCAAAAAAAGCACAAAGAAAGCTTTGTTAAATGTGAGAACATCGTTTATGAGTTACTGCTGTCCTGTGGCAAGAAATACATAGGGTAGACGGGACGGTGTGCCAATGACAGGCTGCGTGAGCACGCAATAACGTGCGAACTGGAGGTGTGGGACATTTGGCTTTCCACTGCAGGAAGTGTGGGTGCGATCCCATGTATTCGCAGTGCACTGCGACAGGAAGGAGCCAGGCACAAACAACACGTGAGATAATAGACCTCTCCCTGTTTGCAAACAGTGTGACGTCACTGGCAGTGTCCCGCCCCCAAGTCCCGCCTTCGGAGCAGGTGCTGGTTGGCAAGAAAGTTCCGCCGGCGGGATCTCTCTGCATAGCAGCGCTGCGTGTGTCTGCTTTACTTCGATAGAAGTTTTTGCAAATTGCTGTTTTCTGAACTCACAGCTGTTAGAAGGAAGAGTTACTGCCTGTAATGAACGATTCTGTTAGTTCAACATATGATTTGCTCGTCGGGGATGACAGCCATAAAAAAATATTATGCTCCTCGGAAGCGAACGTTGTACATTTTCACGGCGACTGGTGTTTGGAGAAATATTAGCATGGCATGGATTAGCATGGCATGAATTTCCGTAGCGAAATCTGCACTGCAGTTTTAAACGATGTACAGCATTGGCGGCTCTGCGCGAGGTCACGGATTAGATTCTCACTCACGGCGCAAACTTTTGATCAGATATGAATCAAAGAAAAAAAACGAAGGAAACACGCATTAGCCTGCGTTCGGTTAACAAATCCCCGTGAAAATTAGTGAAGTTTTCCCCTACCGCGTTCCTCATAATCCACTGAGCAGTTTAGAGAAGTTGAACGCAATAATTTAATTATAAATATTCTCTTGCGCGGTTACGTCGCCGTATCTGATGCCTTCAACGTGTTTCCATACTTGCTCCTCTCCTTTAGACTTGGTACTCAAACTCGGAATGTCACTTCATAAATATCGAGCCGTAAAGATAAGCTAACTAGAATATGACAAACAAGAATCTCCACTGCTTCCATTATGACGTATATCTCCAATAAAAGGCGATACGCGTATGGTTCTGGATATTCGCCGTGGTAAACCATACGTGCATGTTCCGCAATGCTAAAACACGCTGGTAGCTCATGCGTAGTCTCACCTTTCAGCACGGACACCATGCCCTTTCTTTTTTTTTTGTGCACGCAGCACAAACACTGATATGTACGCACTCGCAGATCATCGCGTCAAATAAAATGTCCAATCCTGATGTTCCGTCGACAACCGGTCACTGCAAATTGCCCTGTTAGAAACAACGCGTGCCGATGTTTTCGCAAACAAGATGCACCGTTATTCACACAGCACACACCACACAATATTGTCAGTTTCAACGTCCGCAAATGTGAACCGATATCGTCGCTGCCTTTCAACGCACACTACACGCCACAGTAAACGCGGCACATTTTCGAAGACGATGCCGCTGTTCCTTGCACAAACCACCACGTGGGTTCACTTCTCCAAGTTAAACAGCCAGCAGCGTGGCAAATTTTTCGTCACACAGTCCACGACACATTTATATGTTCTTTGACACATACCACAAATAATCTTGGAACCGAAAGATTCAGAAAAAGGTTCCAAAGAAAAAAAAAAACGTGCGCCAAACACCGTGCGACTGTACCACGCTGAGCCGGCAGCGGGAATGTTTTGCCAACCACCCGCGGTTGCACGTGCGCCGAGAGGTCACGTGACCTGACGCACGGGGAGTGAGTGACGTAGGCTGGTAGAGGTCTATTGAAGCGGCGAAGATTGCAAGTTTGGGAGACATGTGCATTAGTGCACCTTCAATTGACCTATCCAAAAAGAACTAGACTTTCTAAGCAAGGCCCACAGGGTGACTAGACGATAGTGGTAGTCAGGAATGACCGCTTGATCTCTCAAAGAAGAAAAAAATCCGGTATCAGGTTGTTTGATTGCGTATCATGCATACTTATTGTGGTTTTTACATGAAGCCTTCCTGTACAATGCGCCTGCGTGCGTTGCTTTTTGTTGTCTATATATAGATATGTACCACTGTAGAAAATAAAGCATATGTTGGAAGTCAGCGCTGTGTCCGCGTTGTTTTTCGTCCCTGTTCTTTTGCGCGCTCAAAAATGTCAAACACACATACACACACACACACACACACACACACACACACACACACACACACACACACACACATATATATATATATATATATATATATATATATATATATATATATATATATATATATATATATATATATAAAATGCTTAACAATGGTGGTGACGTGGCTAAGGACTACGCATTATTCGCAGGATGTTCTGCCTATAGTTTAGGTGCTTACTGATAAAACAGTAGGTTGTCATTACAATGTGAACATGTATGAAATGGCATGAAGTGTTTAAAACTGATTCAAAGAATAATTTTACGAATCGCAGAAGTTTCAGTTTGTTTATAGGATGAAGGCATGCAGACGTGAAAGAGAAGACACAGACAAACCAAACGCTAGCGTTTGAGCTGTCCGCATCTCTTCTGTTTCCGTGTTGCATGGCTTACTTTCTTCTAGAATCAACATTTTTTGTTGTTTTACGCGAGCGGAAATTGTTCTGAGACTCATCTATATAAACTTCGAGTAGTATTTTATTTCCCCCAGAGGAATCGAGTGCAGCACTGTAAAGTTGCTACAAAAACTTGTTGCGGCTGTCATGCATCCACCACAGTGTTCCTGTTTGAGTAAACCCGGTGGAAGTGCCTTGTTGAGTAACAAGAGGTAGCGGCACCAACTTTCGTCGATTGTCAGATAAAAACCCTAATGGTGTTCGCTCTGATTTGAAGTTCTTTTGAAATTCTTGATCAATCTCTATCAAACTTGTTTAGTTTATGTGTATTTGTACGCTGATTTTGAAAATGCAAATATTTTTTACTATTATATGTCGTGTTAATTAAGTATATCAAACATTTCATGTGCCATGTTAGGCCTGCACGAGTTACAAAGTAAGCATATCACAATAATATGAAATGGGAACTGTATGCAACATAACCAGAATGCATGTCCTAAACCCACTTAACAATAGTCATAGTATGCTGAACATTGACCAGTAAGTGTATGTCTAGCTGGTGATTCGCTCACGAGAGTTCAATATTACGTAACTTTTAACTCAAATGGGTTTAAAACGCGAGTTCGTATGTGGGCTAGTGGGTTCATGAACATTATGCCAGAACAGCGCAGTAAGCTCCTTTAAAACTATTGCATACAGTTTTTATCCCCTAACTATAGCGATATGTCGATTTACTTTGTAACTCCAAGTTTGGAAATGCTTGCTCATCAAGACACATGAAATTTTTGTGTCAAAACTGCGTTTTCTTCCAGATAATTGCATATTTGAAATCGCCACATAAGTAAACCTAAACTCAGCAAGTTTCATCAATATCGACCAAGAAGAAAAATAAACGCATTATTTGTTGCAGAGTGTCTCATTGAGTACCACGAAGTGGTCACACTGACTCTTGCCAGGGGAGTCATGTACACCACTGTCCTTAAGGACAACGGAGTCAAAGGAACGCTCCAGTGGGGGTCAGCGTTACCATGGCAAAGGGGTCACCCTGACTACCTATAGGTACTAGCGGGAAATAAAAGGTAGTCGCGTAGACTCCTGCGTTGGGAGTAATACATACTCTCTCTCTGCTTGCGAAGAAGGGAGTCGTTTGACACCCCAAATTGTGAAGAAGGGAGTCGTTGGTCTGAAGAACGAAGGGAGTCGTTTGACACCCCAAAAGGTCATCATATGTGTAGCGAGGCGATTACCACCCAAAGGTAGTCAGTACAGACACCCTTTTTTTTAAGAGTGTAGAATAAGCTCGTGTGTTCGCGTCTTGCACGTAATCTTAACAAAACGATCTACAATAGTCGCGAAGCTTCTCGAACAATGAGGCGCGGTTTTGCGCTCAGCATTGCTAACAGTCTTTGTGGGTGAAAACCGAATACAGCAAAAGTGATAATCAGAAACGCACGTGGCAATATTGAGTAGACACGCGCTTCTTGTACTCCCGAGATTTCTGTCTGAGTTACACAGCACAAAGGGAGCGTTTCGCGCTGACTTTCTGAACAGGCACAGGAAAAAAATTACCAATGAGTGAAACTTTAGCAGTGTGAAAGATTTGTATATCGCCTTGTTCATGAGTCTTATTCAAGAAGAAGCTCTCACCGCATTCCGCAGCGCACTTCCCAGAGTTGAATGAGAAGAACCACTAAAATGGAGCATATTTATTGATTCATCGTAAGTTTTGTAATGACTTCAAACTGCTCTACATCGTAGACCACAAAACCAATTAGAGCTGGAAGTAGGCAACTGCACAAGCAACTCATAGACAAAGGTTATGATACAACTCTTCAGTGATTACCAGGCCCCTGCGACATCATCGGTAACGAGCATGCTCGATCTCGATGATTCGGCTAAGAAGGCTCACAAAAATGAAGTATGATACCCATTACACTACTGTTGTGAAGCGACACAGCATCAAACATTCGTGCGCTCATGCATGACGTTGCAAGATCTACGAGGTCTGTTAGAAAAGTATCCGACCTTTTTTTTGTGTGTGTGTGAGCGCCTGATGGATTTGAAACAAGCGCGCTTGCATCAGCCGACCTTGAACATTCGTGCGCATGCGTGAATTTTTTCCCTCCTGCCAATAGCATCAGTCGCTGTGACGCAGCGTTGGAGTGAGGTCGTGCGCAGTGCTCTCGTCGGTTTTTCATTGCAAGGAATATGACGGAGCGACTGGAGCAGCGCTACTGCATCAAATTTTGCCAGAAACTGGGCGACAGCCAAGTGGAAACCATTGGGAAGATCAAGACGGCTTTCGGTGACGACGCTATGAGCCGCACACAGTATAAGGAGTGGTACAACCGGTTTAAAGACGGCCGCACATCGGTGGAGAGCGAGCCACGCTCCGGTCGGCCATCAACATGACCAGGTCATTGCCGAAGTGAACGATGTGGTGATGCGGGACCGTCGTGTGACTATCCGGGAAATTGCGGAAGAGGTGGGCATCAGCACTTTCTCTGCACATTCCATTATGACCGAAGATTTGGTCATGAAGAGAGTTGCCGCGAAATTCGTGCCGAAACTGCTCACGGTAGAGCAAAAGCAACTTCGTGTTGAAGTCTCACAGGACATGCTGGATTTCACAAGCAGCGACGCTAAGTTCGTGAACACCATTATCACTGGTGACGAGTCTTGGGTGTACGGGTACGACCCAGAAACCAAATCCCAGTCGTCACAATGAAAGCATTCCACGTCACCAAGACCAAAGAAGGCCCGCCAAGTGCGCAGCAACGTCAAAGTGATGCTGGGTGCTTTCTTTGACTCCCGCGTTGTGGTACACCACGAGTACGCACCACAGGGTGAAACAATCACCAAAGAGTACTACAGGGATGTCCTCCGTCGCCTACGTGATGCTGTGCGGCGCAAGAAACCTGAGTTGTGGTGAACAGGAAACTGGCGCATCCATCACGACAATGCTCCTGCACATTCCTCACGCTTGGTTCAGACTTTTTTGGTGAAAAGTCAGACTCCTGTAGTTCAACAGGCTCCTTACTCTCCTGATATGGCCCCCTACGACTTCTGGCTGTTTCCCAAACTCAAGAGGACATTGAAAGGAGAGCGATTTCAGACAAGGGAAATCAACAATGGCAGCACCGCTGGGAGAAGTGTGTGGAGTCCCAAGGGGACTACTTTGAGGGGGATTAGGTTTCCAACGCTCCAATTATGCCAGCTTTTTTTTCTTCCACCAAAGGTCGGATACTTTTCTAACAGACCTCGTATGTGGAACATGCCCGCTTTTCTACACACCCGCCTTTACAGCCCCGACCCATGCCTACGATACGACTCGAAATGCCCTCTGGACTACCCCGATGTGAGACGACCGTTCTCTGCTGCATGTGGCTTAGAGTGTCCTTTACGAACGTTTGCTTGCTGTATCAGAATGGCATACAGTGCTGCCTGTGACCATTGCGGCAGCGAAGGAACCATCGAACACATTTGTGTCATTACCCCTCAATGCAGCTTCCCGAGATAGTCCCTCTCAGCAGTGTTTGCGCACCTCGACGACCAGCCGCGTTCTCAGCAATCCATTTTGGAACAACAGAAAGCTAAAGCTTCAAAACACCAGAAAGCTTGTGCGTGCGTGCGTGCGTGTGTGTGCGTGTTTCTATTTATTTCCCTCTCTGCTCATTCTTGTATTCGTTACATTTCTGTCTCTCCTTACCCTTTCCTCAGGTCAGGGTAGCAAACCGGATAATTATCTTCCTTTTAGCCTCCCTGCGATTCCTCATCGCATTTATCTCTCTCGGTCCGAGAAACCGACACTTTGTGCCACAACTGCTACAGTCTTTTCGAAGAAATCGCCCTAACCTCTCCAGCTGCGCCTGTGTGACAGAAATTTTGTTCCTGAGCAAACCGGGTTCTTGACGAACCGAAGTTATTTGTTCACTCAAGAGACATTTCACTTTCGAAGATGGCGGTGAAGAGGAAACGTCATTTTCGGATGTCATGCGCAGGAAGGCGCAGATCCAGGGAGCCGTCTCCACGAGAATTTCTACATGAACCCACTCTTCCTTTAATGCCTGTCTCGCGCCCAGTGTACATTAGGGCTGAATAAGCGGTTCCACACGAAAAAACCCGACTCCAGTACACATCTAGAAGTTTTCCGATAATTGATTTCGCTAGCAACACTACTACGATGCGTACTAACACGTATATGCGTGTTTGCACTTTTTACTGTTTGTACTGTTTTACTGTTTGTGCTGTTTTACTGTTTGTACTGTTCAAAGTTTGTGCTTTAAAGCATCGCGTCGTCTTTTTTTCGGCAATGTGCTGTATTCGTGAACGCAAGAGAATTTACTTACGACCTAAGAAAAATTACAATGGTTTCTGTAACTATATGCACGTGCAATTAAATGCGTGCACGTTAACCTCAGTTCGGCCGCTTTTGTATCTTTATAACTTCGACCTCACAGAAATAATGCAAAAAATTTGTTACAAATTTAGTTAGAACATGACCTTGGCTTTAATTCTGGGGAGTTTAAAGAAAATGGAATTGGGCCTTTTTTTAGAATTGCTTCAAAATTTTTCATTTTAGAGACATGCCCTTACCCAAGCATTTTTGGTTTGTGTTTAACCTTACACTCTACAATTATATTTGGCACGATTGTTCACCAAATGCGTGAGAACTCTCTGGAACTTCTTTAACCCTTTGAGGGTCGATTTTATTCGTGAACTGCAGTCCAATGTATTTTTTTATTGCTGAAGTAAATTCTTCAGAAAATTTTAATTAAGAAAAAAATTAATAATATCTGGGGTTTAACGTCCGAAAACCACGATATTATTAGACGCTGTTGTGGAGGGCTCCGGAAATTTTGACCACTTGGGGTTCTTTAACATGCACCTAAATCTAAGTACACGGGCCTCAAACATGTTCACCTTCGTCGAAAGTGCAGCCGCCGCTGTCGAGATTCGATCCCGCGACCTTCGGGTCTGCAGTAGAGCGCCATAACCACTAGACCACCGTGGCGGGGCAAGAAAAAGCATGGCTGATCCCTCCGTCATAGGAATCGGTATAACATGAAAGTGAAACGTGTCTTATTGCTTATTAGCAGTGCTTATTGTGTAGTGATATATGAGAGCGTGTACAATGTCTATTCGTGTTTGGCCGCTATAGCACCGTTTGACGTGGATGCACCCATGTTGACGGCATGTCTCTATCGCGA
>NW_023614310.1:0-59999 GCF_013339695.2 Rhipicephalus sanguineus
AACTTAAAACATACATGAACTTGACTTATCCACAGCACACTGCAAGTTTTACATATTCAGGCCGGAGCTTCTATAAAAGTAGCAGGGAGAAAACATACTTCAGCTTCTTCAGCTTCCAAGCCCAAATATATTGAAAAAGTAAATAACACAATAACAAGTATGCAATATATATAATATATATCTATATATAATATATATATATATTATATATTATATATATATATATAATATATATATTACTATATATATATATATATAGATATATATATATACAGGTGTCCCAGCTATCTTTAGCCAAGGGTTTAAAATTCATATTAGAGGCGTGAGTGAAATCACTTGCAAATTACTGACAGTCCCTTGCGCACTACAGACAATTTTTTGTTGATAATTAACTAATTTGTTAATTATAATTAATTAATTAATTGCTGAATCTTGACTGTAGGCACGAAATGCGGCTTCCAAAGTTCGAGAGCGTCTTCAGAAACCCCAATTCTATTATTTGCGATAATGAAAGTCTTACGGATACCATTTTTCCAATCTGCAAAGAAAGCCCGCGAAATAACAAAGACCACGTGACTACGCATTCGCCCGCGCGCGAGAATGCTGCCCTCAGCCATGGTTGAGCCAACGAATCAGCTGCGGCCGCGACTCGGCGTCTCCGTTGCAGCAGTATAGGCCGATAAGTTGGACGGTGGTTTCTGGCCCCGCTTGCTACAACTTGCACCGTCACGCGCCCAACTGGCTGACCCGGGCCAAAAAAAAAACACACCGTCGACTTATCGGCCTATCGCTGCAACGGAGCCGGCGAGTCGCGGCCGCGCGGATTTTGTTCACTCGAACCACGGCTGAGGGCAGCATTCTCGAGGCGCGCGACGCGCTAGTACGTGGTTCTTTTTGTATTTCGCGGGCTTTCTTGCAGCTTGGAAAAAATGGTATACGTGAGACTTTCTTTATCGCAAATAATAAAATGGGGTTCTGAAGACGCTCTCGAACTTGCAAGCCGCATTTCTTGCCTACAGTCCAATATTTAGCAATTAATTAATAATTAAATTAACAAATTAGTTAATTACCAACAAAAAAATGTCTGTAGTGCGCAAGGTAACTGTCAGTATTGCCAAGTGATTTCACTCCCTACCTCTACTATTGAAATTATGAACCCTGGGCTAAAGATAGCTGGGACACCCGGTATATATTATAGATATATATATATGTACCTTTATTCATCAGCATTGGCACAGGTTCACATCATGCCCCACCAGTTGATTTCGTGAGTGTTTGCTTGCAATATAGTGCTCAAGTTCTATCGACAGTCTATGTGATAGTACAGAGATTGTGCTCACAGCTGAGCAGTGTTTAGTGTTCTGTGCGAGCACCTGCAAAGATGTACAATGCATTCGTAAAGCTTATTTTCTAAGAATTGGTTTCTTGAATCTGTAGCAAAGCACTCGCCTATATCTGGATTCTTTAGCATTCATCTTCGCTGCATACTCAGCATCCGATTACTATTAGCGCCAAGAAGTTCTTGCTGTAGAAACTGTATAACTGAACTATAACGAGGAACGAAACGAGCCTGAAATATTTTCTTCTACCTATTACCTGAATATTTAATACCTATGGTATGGCCTCACGGCCGAGAATTTGTGCCGCATTCGATTGTTTACGTAACAAATTAAGCAAAACTACACTGCTCTCACTGCACTAACTATCTGTCGGCGCAGCGCGCGTTTCGTTTCTGATTCCACACGATGCACTGACTTCAGATCACACAACCTGGCAAGCGCCGCATAGCTAACGGCAGGATAAGACCCTTCTTAAAGCCGATGGCGTGTCTCTTCGTACACCTCCCATAAGTTCATGAAATTCAAACGCTCCGCCGACGCTAGCGCCGAGAGCCCCATTGAGTTATGGCCCTTGTGGATGGCTGCCGGGCAATGGCGGCGATTACGTAGCAATTACGTTCCTTACGTCATTGGGGCAACAGTAACAACAGCCGCTCGCTTCTCGCCCCCTCCCACTCCACGCTCCTTTTTTCTTTTTCTTTTCTTTTTTATTGTTTGCTTGCTTTTCCTCCTCTCCCATGCCGTGCGCCGGTTTTTTGTTGGTTTTTTTTGCTGTGTGCATGGCGCACCTTTTTTTTTTTCCTTCGCATGCGCGCGCAAGCTGTGCTTGGCCACGCGTTTGTGTTTGCCTATAGGCCTCCCACGCTCAAGTTTGCGCAGCGCCGTCCGCCGCCCCAGCAGAGAAGGGGAAAGCTCCGGTAGCTCGGACGGGTCGCGCTTGCTTGGTTTTCCCATTGCGCTGCGGAGAACGTGCTCCCAGGGGCTTTTAACTCACATTTTTCACGCTATGGGTGCCGCTCCTTCGTCGTACTCGAAAGCAGGCACACAGTCCAGCTGCTCTGCGAACTGTCACAAAAGTTTAAAAGGGACGAAGAGCCAAAAATTGCCCATCATGTTCTACCGTTTCCAATGCAAGCAGTGCGAGGAGCAGAGGCATCAAAAGTGGATTATGGCAGTTTGCCGCGATGTAAGCGGTCTGTTACCTTGAAGCAATTTTTGTAGTACACGGTATTACGAACTATTAACGGGGAGAAACGCGATGACCATGCTCATTTGAAAGGGAAGTGCGTTTGTGAACCGAAGCTACAACAAATAGACAACCGCTGTACATTTCAAGATTGCGTGCTGGCTTTCCTAGTCAACCATTTGTAATGTGACAGCAGCGGAGCATGTGGGCTTATTACACCACAGTTTAAATACCGTACCGTGAGTACTACAAGTGTTTTATTCAGCTGATGGCAGTACATTTCCCGTCGCGGCTCACTGTAAACAGAATTAAGCTGCATGTTTGCACTGAGCATTTATATTGGCCTTGCATGCGACACGTCATGATTCCTTAGCAGGCTGAAGTGTTGTGCTGCTAAGATCAAGGTCATGGGTTCGATTTCCGAATATGGCAGCTGCATTTCGATGGGAGCGAAATGGAGTACACTGGCGTACTTAGATTTACGTCCACGTTAAAGAACCCCAGGTGCCCGAAATTAATCCGAAGTCTCCCACCATGGCATGCCTCATAATGATGTCGTGGTTCCGGCTAGTAAAATATATAGCCTTGCATGCACGTGAGCTGCCGTCGATGTACAGCTGCCGCTTTGGAAAGGAGTTGAAAAACGAACCAAGGCGGCAATTAATTTTCTATGGCTTCGCGAAAGCAGACCGCTTATCATCGGGCACAAAGCTCGGCATAACCATAAACATGCGCGATCCCATTGGATATTGTATACAGTTGAAATCCGCAATAACGAAATCGGCGGGGAAAGCGCAAAATTTCGCTTTTGCGGGAATTTCGTTGGCGCGAGAATGCGGCAGAAAAACATGGAATTTACAAAAGACACATTTTATTTCCAAAAGTCAGTAAGTTTGCTTTGCCGGGCCTTACCACGCAACAATTTCATGCCTCTGGATTGGGAATCTCGTTTGCCACGGCACAAAGTTCGCCCCATGCACTGGTCAGTGACGGTGGCACTGCGCTGTCACCAGTACCGTCATCAAGTGCGCCTACAGGCGAACCTTCTTGTGGCTCCGCTGGATCAGCGCAGAATTGTGGACAGCGAGCTGCACGCAACACCGAATTCTTCGGCGATGTCCATTTTTCTCCTGGCCTTTTCCACCTCACTGATGGTTGCAGCCTTATCTTCCAGCGTGATGAGCTTCCGCTTTTTCGTTGGAGGCGGCACCTTCGCAGGCAGCGAGATCAACGAAGCAATCGCAACACAGTTCACGTTGCACCAAGCGGCTAAGCAAACGCTCCAGAAATGGCTCCACACCGCGACCATGTGCGCGCAAAGCCGACAAAGCTAAGCACAGAGTCAAGCCAACCAACGAAACTCCATGAGGAATGTGGATTTGGCTACGTAGTCCGCGATAACGAGCAGGTGTTTCGGCAAGTCATCATCATCATCATTGTCGCCAGCTTTTTTTTTGTAAACAATGATGGCGGCTGCTTATCAAGTGCGTTGTAGCGATAGTTTTGCACAATTTAAGTGTAGCATGGATGCATTTCAGCCGTTTTCGAATGTAGTTAATGTTGCGAAAGTAGATTTGCGCACTGGTGCTTCAAAATTTTCGTTAATGAGGGACTGCAGTATGAATACCTTTCGCAGTCTCGAGTTACGAAATGCATTGACTCCTATGGCGTTCGCCAGTGCTCCGGAAATATTTGGTTGCGGTGAGAATTTCGTTCCTTCGGGATTTCGTTATCGCGGGTTTCGACTGTAGTATGATGCTGACCAAGCAAGCTGTCGAAACAACCAAAGCGACATTTGAATCAGCGAACACGGAGCATGATCAGGCATCGACATTATCCGAAATGAAACACGACTCTGCAGGAAACATGTATGGTCGAAGTGGGCATGAAACATTGTTTTTGCGCTCATCATTATGCTGTCAGAGGGAGCTCTAAAGAATCCAAGGTGGCATTAAACTTGCAATCCGACGTTATCATCGGATGCAAACCTCGGCAAAAGTGAAACTCCCACGAAAGTGAACACTGCTCATTGCAATGCTGCCATTGACTCAGCAGGGCAGATGTAAATTTTGCTCTTCACACTGAGTTCATAATAAATTTAATGCCGCTCAACAAACTTGGCATCCAAGCAATCGAAAGTTATCAATCGAAAATGCACGCGAAAGCGTAGTGGTTGTTTGCTGACAGCTCCGAGTAGACACGACTGCCGCAACGAAGGTGCGTTTTACCGATTACATAACTACAGAACTCGTGCAGTCACCTCCCTATTCATGTCATAGAAATGTGGCCGTTCACCGTCGGCACGCACGTAGCGCTCGCACAAACAGCATCGTCCTTGACGACCTGCTCGGTCCCGCAAAGGTGGTCGACCAACCGCTCCTCTAGTGAGACATCAAGCAGGCCTCAATAAGGCCTGCTTGATGTCTCACTAGAGGAGGCTGCTGTAGGCAGCGCTAGTCATCAGCTAAAGAAATAGCGATGTTAGAGTGCATCAAAGAAGCGTCTTATATGTAGGACACTGGCCATATATGGGTTAATTTTGAATCTCCATCGACCCTAGCACCAACTCCGCCTTCAGTTACTGCCCTTTTAAACGGCTGCCAAACTAGTCAAGTTGGTCCATGGCCTCCGAGATTGCGTGCCGGCGGGTTTCTCTCCGGCCGTCCGACTCGCTGCGCCCCCCAGCAAAAAAAACGCCAGGCCTGCGCTGAAACCGCAGCACAGTCACAGCGAAAGCTGGAAGAGCGGCGTTTCCAGAGCCCGTTAAGCTCTCTTGGGGCTACAATACAAGTACACTAGAAAGGTACCCACTACGCCATAAATCACAATTTTGTGAAGTTGGGAAGCACCTACTAAGCCATTATTCGTCATTCTGCGGAGAAGCGAGGCATCTGTAAGGCATGATGTGCACTTTGTTGACGCGATGACTGATGACGATGAAGAATTATGGCTCAGCCCTTTGTAATGGGTTGGAAGCTTTAAACGGCCCACCAGTTATGTAATTTGCATTGGGTGACGCCCGGTCACTATTTCCCTCTCCCGTCATGCTGTATAACATACTGCCGCTCGGTATGTGCCAGTGGCGACGGCAACGAAGCAGCGCGAGTGTTTTGGCCCATCGCGGGGACTGAAGAAGACGTGGCAGTTTCTCTGAATGATAAAGCGTGTTTGCCTATCATTCTCCGTGTCCTCGTCGATCCCACGTCGCTTACACTGGTGGAGGTGCTGGGTAAGCTTCATGCTTGGCACTCCTTCGCGGAGCCGACAATCGAGCCCGGAATCGCCACCACGCATCGAAACACCGGTCCACCGATTCAGTCGCCGTCTGTTAGGCCTGGCGCCCGAGCTCAACCCCCTGTCAGAAAATTGCAGCAATCGCTTGCCTCCTTCAACCATGGCCACTGCGCTCCATTGCACCTGACACTGCAGAATCCTATGATTCCTGAGTGCTTTCATGGTGAAGCCTATGAAGACGCCCAAGACTGGCTGGACCAGTTCGAGCGTTGTGCGAAATACAACCAATGGGCCACCCCAGAAGCCAAGCTTTCGAATGTCTACTTCTACCTGAAGGACAACGCTCAGACTGTGGTACATCAACCGGGAAAGAAGCTTGGCTACTTGGGACGACTTCCGCGCCCAGCTGCTTGACACTTTTACCAGTGTCGACAGAAGGGAGAGTGCACAACGTCTCCTGGAAACCCGCATCCAAAAACCAAACGAGAGCGTGGCTATGTTCGCCGAAGACATGGCCCGTCTTTTCCGTAGGGCAGACCCCGAGATGCCGGAAGAGAGGAAGTTACGGTATCTCATGCGAGGAGTGAAGGAGCAACTGTTTGCTGGGCTTGTGAGAAATCCACCAACAACAGTAGCTGAATTCACCAAAGAAGCCACATCGATCGAACGGGCTCTACAGCAACGGTACCGCCTGCATGACAACATGATCAACTCTGTAGCGAGTACTTCTGTTATGACTGTGAGCAACGAGAAGCCTCTACGTGAAGTCATCCGGAGGTTCTGCGAGAGGAACTTCGGCAGCTTGGTTTAATTCCACCAGAACCGGCGCCGGCATTGTCTTTTGTCGCTGATGTTGTCCGGGATGAGGTCCGTCAGGCTCTTTCATCGCCCGGCTATTGTGATGTGCCGCGGCATCTTACTTACGCTGATGCTGTCCGACGCCCAGTCATCGCACCTTCGACGCCGCCGGCTCCAATGCCTAGACCACCACCAACCCTCGCACAGCCGATCTCATCGCCGGCGACCATCCCAACCTCGCCGATCTCGCCGCCACGAAGAATGCCGTATGGCCGACATCCAAACACCGCAACGTGGTTCAATGGAGAATCCTCACTGAACTACCAGCGTCGCAAAACCGATTTGTGGCGTACCGCTGACCGTCGACCGGTGTGCTTCCACTGCGGCGAAGCAGGGCACGTCTATCGAGTTTGCCGTTATCGCGACGCTCAATACTCGAGATTTCCTCCCCACCCTGATTACGCGACGCATGACGGTCGACGCACGTACAACGACGCTCCTCTCGACATACCGCCACAAAATCCAGCGACGCCCCGATCACGTTCTCCATCTCCTGCGCGGTACAGTTCACCGAATCGTCGCAGTTTTGCCGACGTCACTAGGGGCAGGTCCCCTAGCCCGCGACGGGGAAACTAGACGCAGCGACCTCCGGGGGTGGGGTTGCCAATCATCGAAATTACGAACAGCCCCCATTACAGACGAACGACTCGAAGTCGCCGAAGCCGAAGACGACGAGCACACCGACGAATACGACGAATGCGCCAGCTGCCGATGTAACCGACGTCGTCAGCGCTGACCTCGTCGTCCACATTGACGGCCATCAAGTGACAGCTCTTGTTGACACTGGCTCCCACTTTTCCATAATAAGCCTACAGCTAGCCGACAGACTAAGGAAGGTAAAGATGCCATGGTACGGACCCAATATAAGAACTGCCGGAGGTCAGTTAATGACACCTGTTGGAAAGTGCACGGCCCGACTCTTAATCGCTGGTTCCACCTTCGTCGCCACCCTCGTCATCCTTCATGAGTGCTGTAAACAGCTCATATTGGGAATGGATTTCTTGCGCGAATACGGGGCTGTGATTAACATCCGCGACAGGAGCGTAACGTTCGCTACAACCTGGGGCACTGCTAATGATGAGGACAACCAACGACCTCGATTACGTATCGCCGGCGACGACGTCATACTGCTGCCGCGGAGTTGCTGCCTCGTACCCGTGCACTGCGAGAGCTTGCAGAGCGGCACTGGCATCGCAGAACACATCAATGAGCTAGCATTCACTTGCGGCATTTCTATTGCCAGGGCTGTCATCAATGTGATCGATGGACGCGCTGACCTCTTGTTGACGAATTTCAGCAAGGAACACCGACACATTGTTAGAGGCACTGCCATTGCCTATTTCGACGAACTCGCGCAAATTGAAGATTGCCATCTAATGGAGGAGGTGGCAGCGTCTCCTATCACTACACCGACACCTGTTGACGTTAGTCCGACGTTATCGACCGTCGAGCGAGACCGCCTTCTTGCGCTGATCCACAAGTTCCACGGCTGCTTCTCATCAACTTCAAGAGTTGGTCAAACGCCGCTCACAAAGCACCGCATCATCACAGATTCTGACGCCAGACCCATCAGGCAAAATCCTTATCGTGTTGCCCCAAAGGAGCGTGATGCAATTTAAAAGCAGGTGAAAACGATGCTGGAAGATGGCGTTATTCGGCCATCTAACAGTCCTTGGGCATCGCCTGTAGTACTCGTAAAAAAGAAGGACGGCAGCTTGCGTTTCTGCGTCGACTACCGGAAGCTCAACCAGATCACAAAGAAGGATGTGTATCCGCTGCCGCGTATTGATGATTCCCTGGATAGACTACGAACGCACGCTACTTTTCGTCAATGGACTTGAAAAGCGGCTACTGGCAGATTGAAGTGGATGAGAGAGACCGTGAGAAGACCGCTTTTGTCACGCCCGACGGACTTTATGAATTTCAGGTTCTCCCTTTCGGTTTGTGTTCGGCGCCAGCAACGTTTCAGCGTCTAATGGACACTGTACTATCAGGACTTAAGTGGCAAACCTGCCTGGTGTACCTCGATGACGTGATTGTCTTTTCTGCTACGTTCGATGAACACTTAAGAAGACTGGAAGCAGTTTTCGAAGCATACGCGTAGCCGGCCTTACATTGAAACCTGAAAAATGCCACTTTGGCTTTCACGAACTTCAATTCCTCGGACACGTCGTCAGCAGCCAGGGGATCCGACCCGATCCGGATAAGATTGCTGCCGTGGCGAATTTTCCTACCCCATCAGACAAAAAATCAGTGTGACGTTTTTTGGGACTATGTGCCTACTATCGGCGGTTTATTGCCAATTTTTCGCGCATCGCATGGCCATTGACACAGCTCACCAGGGAAGACGTCCCCTTCGCATGGGGCGAAGACCAGCAGCGGGCATTTCACGAGCTTCGTCAACGCATGCAAACGCCTCCCGTGCTTGCCCACTTCGATGAAGACGCGCCAACGTTATTGCACACCGACGCTAGTAACGTGGGTCTTGGAGCAGTGCTCGTACAATGGCAGGACAACAGTGAAAGGTGATCGCCTATGCCAGTAGGACGCTGTCCCAAGCAGAAGCCAACTACGCTATGACCGAGAAAGAATGCCTCGCCATGGTATGGGCAGTTCTGAAATTCCGTCCGTATTTGTACGGTCGCTCGTTCACCGTTCTCAGCGATCACCATTCACTCTGTTGGTTAATTAATCTGAAAGATCCATCCGACCGTCTCGCGCGATGGAGTCTTCGGCTCCAAGAATTCGACTTCACTGTTGCTTACAAATCAGGAAAACGACACGCCGATGCCGACTGTCTTTCTCGGTCTCCTGTTGAGACAGCAGCCCAAGACGACGACGACACGGCCTTGGGCGTCGTTGACACTGCCGCTTTTTCACAACAGCAGCGGGACGATCCTGAACTGCTACCGCTTATTCATTACTGGAAGGACGAACCAGTAGCGTGCCGAAATTATTCGCAAGGGGGCTGACGTCGTACTGCTTGCGCAATGACGTACTTTATAAGAAGAACTTCTCACCTACTGGCAGCAGCTACTTACTCGTCGTTCCCTCGTCGCTTCGACGTGAGGTCCTACACGCCTGCCACAACGAACCGACCGCTGGTCACTTGGGCTACACCCGGACATTGGCGAGGATTGGGCAATACTATTACTGGCCGAGACTTGCTGCGGCCGTAAAAACTTACGTGCAGACATGTCTCGATTGCCAGCGTCGCAAACCGCCATCCGTCAAGCCAGCCGGTCTGTTGCAGCCTGTCCAAGTGCCGACAACACCATTTGCACAAATCGGCATGGATTTTCTGGGCCCCTTCCCAACGTCTGCTACCGGAAATAGGTGGATAATCGTCGCCACAGATTACCTCACCCGATACGCCGAGACGGGCGCTTTGCGACGGGCAACAGCACATGAAGCGGCGCGATTTTTTATCTAAGCCATCGTTTTAAGGCACGGTGCTCCTGCAGTAGTTATCACCGACAGAGGTACTGCGTTCATGGCCGAGCTTTTGGACACCGTTTTTCGACTAAGTGGTACCGCTCACAGGAAAACAACGGCGTATCATCTCCAGACCAACGGGTTGACTGAACGTCTCAATAGGACCCTGGCTGACATGATAAGCATGTACGTAGATGTAGAGCACAAGAACTGGGACGACATTCTACCCTACGTCACGTTCGCGTACAACACGGCACGTCAGGAGACCACTCGGAAGACACCCTTCAGTCTCGTTTACGGCCGTGAAGTTACGACAACATTAGACGCAATGCTCCCTCACGAAAATGATGGCAATGAGATGGACGCTGAAGAGTTTACACAGCGAGCAGAAGAAGCTAGACAACTTGCCCGGTTGCGAATCAACCAACAACAAGGCTATGACGCCAGACAGTACAATCTCCGACACAGACCCGTCACATACAACGTGGGCGACAAAGTGTGGGTCTGGACACCTATTCGTCGGCGTGGGCTCTCCGAAAAGCTATTGCGAAGATACTTCGGACCTTACACAGTTATCCGACGCATCAGCGAGGTCAACTACGAGGTTGTTCCGGATGGCTCTCAGAGCTCAAAGCGCCGAAAACATTCGCAGAAATTGTTCACGTGCTTCGGATGAAGCCATACTTGCAGTGACTAACTGCGCAGTTTCTTTTTTTTTTTTACCTTGCTTTCTGAGCGTTGAACATCGGGGCGATGTTTATTTTTAAAGGGGGAATAATGCCGCGCGTATGTGCCAGTGGCGACGGCAACGAAGCAGCGCGAGTGTTTTTGGCCCATCGCGGGGACGAAGAAGACGTGGCAGTTTCTCTGAATGATAAAGCGTGTTTGCCTATCGTTCTCCGTGTCCTCGTCGATCCCACGTCGTTACAATACATTGACATGGGAGAGAGACGGGGGGGGGAGAGAACGTTACTGAGGACCCCGAGGAAATGGATCATGCGCTTATGGCTTCCTTGGCAACCAATACAAGTGCACTTGCGAGGAACCCGCTACGCTATAAATCAGTGTAATTTTACTGAGACCCCGGGGAAGTGGATCATGCGCTTATGGGCTTCCTTGGCAACCAATACAAGTGCACTTGTGAAGAACCCACTACGCTATAAGTCATTGTAATTTTTGAGAAGTAGGGCAGCAGGCACTGTGCCATTTTTCGTCATTCTACGGAGAGCGTTGGTACCTGCTATACGCATGTAAGGCATTATGCGCACTTTGTTGATGCTGTGCTGATGACAGTGAAGAATTATGGCAGAGTCCTTTGTGATGGGTTGGAAGCATTCAACAACCTACTCGTTGCGCAATTCGCATTGTGTGACGCCTGGTTACAGAATTCGCGTTGTGCGACGCTTGGTGCTTATTTACTCTTCTACCACGCTATATTGCATATGCTAATGTGGTTCCTTTCCGACATGAAGCCTGTATAGGACCTTTTTGCAAAGCAGTTTCAAGCACCGGCATGGCTCAGAGGTTGAATACTGGGCTCCCACGCAGAGGGCCCAGGTTCGAACCTCGTTCCATCCTGGAATTTTTTTCTTATTTCGAGTGATACTGGTTACGGACACCGGTGGCTGGCGGCGGCGGACAACTACGGCGCCAAAAACGGCCGGTGAAATGATCTCATAACAGCTTCGCTGTAAAATGTTCGGGGCCTCGCGCGCCCAGCTACCGCGAGAGGGCACATTTCGTGAGATTTCTGACAGCAGTGGAGACCGCGGCAGAAAGCAGAGTGCACGGCATACCAGCATGCACGTTAGCACTTCTTCACGTGCAAGGAAGGGTCAGTGGCTGGATGTTCTGAAAAGCACTGACGGCAAGTGTTTTTTTTTCTTTTTTTCTGTTACTGCATTTAGTTTGGTCCAATTAACGAACGAAAGCACGGGAAACTGTGCAATTTTCCTGATATAGATCATTGTAAGGACGTATCAATTCATCTCATGGTATTATTACTTTTTTTTTTATTACAGTCCGTTTCATCGGCGCAAAATTCCTCTATTTGAGAAATATAGGGGTGTTCTAGCATCCTTCCTTTCTCGAGACATGTATGGGTGGTAACTGGGCTAATTTTCATGGGTGAATCGCATTGTCCTCCTATTTGATCGCGTACAGATATTTATTAGGTGGTCAACCCAAGCATGCTTACGCTCTAGGGAAAAACGCTCAGGATAACTGAGTGCCCTGGTCATGTCACTGAAGTAGGGTCATGAGTAATTTTGCCGGAATATTGTTTCAGGCTTTCATTAGCCGACCTACATTACTACACATCGTTCACAGTGATAGTGCCTGAGTTGTCATCGTCTCTTTTTTCGTCTTAATTTGCTTATGGTTTGGTGGCACAATGGTAATATAATATCATCTACGTTTACTGTACTCTCGACTGCATCCAAAGGGTTGCACATGCAACGGAACGGCGTCCTTTGAAGGAAAACCAAGTACTCATCCAGGAGGACAACTGAAAAAAAAAAGCGCAAATTGTGACTGTGACGTAACGCCCAGTGTTTTATATCAGGTACACCAAACTTTGAACATGTGTTGCGTTCTGTCAGAAAAGGTAAAGATTTAGATGTTCACTTTTACAACGCCCAACGTATCTACTAAACACTGTAAAACTAGCAATGCAAACGGGCGACCATAAATGAATAAAACGCGCCTGTAGCCTGTCGAAAGCCGTCACAGCACCGGTGACATTCAGACTAGACGTATGGCGACCGCCTCCACCCTCCTCCCTTTCTCTTGCTTCTGCGGTACAACAGCAGGTAGTTGGAAGGGGAAACTGGGGAAGCCTCGCAGGCGAGTGTGAAGCATTGTGCGCCTTATTTCTTTGTAACGCGCTCACGCTGCAGCGTTCATGCGGTTACCTTGCGTGGTTGCTTCGCAGGCGTTGAGCGCACCTGTACATGTGTTTTCATTTCGCTATATCTTGTGACAAAGAATGTTACACCGAAAGGGTAATGCACAAACGAAGCAAGCACCGATACCTGCTTTTTGCGATACTACTTTGAAATGGGCTGCTTTCATCACCTGCCTTAAATTAGCTTACAAAATGATGAACATATCTATTGTGGGCTCAGGGCCAGTAGTTGGCCGGAGCCCTCAGAGAGAACACGGAGACGACAAGAAAACCGCCTTACGTTACAAAGGCCCGGCTGCAACTGATCTGTCTTCAGCGGCAGGGCGAGCGCGAGCACGAGTGTCATCACGCTCAGCCCAATACTCGTTTACTTTTTTATCTCCTTCGCCAGCACCCCCATACAATGCAGCCCGCCAACTTCATAGTGCGTTTCCAGCACATGCAGATCTCTTGCAGAGGCATCGCACTTCTAAGTGCTCTAATATAGGAGGCGCTATGTCATGGTCTCTAGATGGGTAAGCACAACACCAGGAACACCGAGGATAACGAAAATTGCTTTATGCGAGGAAAACCACTAAACTATTTACATAAGAAGTAGTGAAGAAAGCCCAACTATATAAACAAACATCCCTTGTGCACACTATCCCAAAACTAATAAAAATATTTACAGTTTCATCACGGGTTACTGGCGTTGACGTGGCAGCTCCGGTGCTGAGGCGACGACTTGTCGTGTCCGCGAAGTGCGTTGCTTCACCAGAGCACGACCGTCTGTTGCACCGTCAGGTAGCTGCAGTTGCCGGTCCACGCCACGTCAGGTACTTGCTTTAGCTGTAACGCTCGTCGTCCGGTGCGCGACCCACGGAGCATAGCCGCAGAACGTCTGCGCGTCCTCAGGAGAAGGGTCTCGCTGATGCGCGCTGTTCGCCCTCCTGGTCACGCCTCCCAGGTCACAGTACGTTGCTGCGAAGGCTGGGGCACATTTCCAGGAGCTGTGCTGGCGGACCTCAGGCGAACGCCTTGCCACGACCACCGCTCGTCCGTGCCTCTGCCCGTTCCAAGCGCTCTCTCCCTTCCTCCTTCTCCTCGCGGCCACGTCGCCTCTCCTGCCTCTTCTTCTCCCTCTTCTTTGCGTTCTTTATTCAATTCTCCTTCAATGTATGGTCTTCTTCTTTCTCTTCACTCTATGTTTCTTCGTATGACATCTGTCTTTTCTCTCATTTCTTCTTCCTCTACATCTCCCTCTTCTGCCAGAAGTCAACAATTCATGACAATGATACGCCCTCCTTTTGAAGAGTTTTTCGGCATGAAAAACTGCTCCTGACGTCCCAGGACCTTCCATCGTCAATGTGTGTCATATAAACGTTCTCTCGATGCACTTCACCGGCACACTCACATCACATTACTATCACCAATCACTTCACCACACATCACGGCTATTTCACTAAACGTCACATCACATGTGTCGCGGACAGTTCATAGGTGACATAAAAGCACCATGTCACTGTGTCTACTGTAACAATTCCACCAATGTTCACCCATAAGAGTAAAGTGAAGTCTTAAACACACTCGCTTACAGTGGAGAAATCACTATGCCGACTACTCAACATATTCGACAGTTGGCTGTCTCGAAAACTCTCGTGTTGCTAAACTGCATGAAGAAAGTCCTAAAACATACAAGCAGGGTACCCTTAATTGTCACACTGTGACCATTATCACAATATTTCTTTTTCGCTTTCCCATCTACTTGCAACATCCCTCTACAAACTTTTTAACATCTCTCCGCAAACCCGGCCAGAACACTACTTTAGTTAACGCAATTACAGTTCGCCTCACTCCTTTATGCCCCTTGGCATGGCACTGCTCCAATACAGATAGTCTATACCTTGCCGGCACCATCAATTGCATACACTTTCTGCCTTTGTGCACGAACTTCCTGTACACCACGCCATTATTAAGTACGTACGTCACATCTCTTCTCGTTCCTTCACTCATTGGCTTCTCTCCGATCCTACGTACTGCATTTTCCAGTGTCTCGTCATTTCTTTGCTGCTTACCTAGCCCAGCTGTGGGTATGCCCAACTCATCCAGTGTTGCAGACGGGTTCACCTCCTGTCCTACCTCTTTTTTAACTAAAGTCTCCTTTGGCACCGTTGGGCTTCTTTTTGCATCTTTCGCCTTTCTACGCGACCACGTATGCTGTACTAGGCATTTTCCATTGTGCCACTGGGCCGTCAACGGCTCTTACGCCTTTCACATTGCCTAACACCACGTCATACAAGGGCTTTTCTAGACACAGTGCAGTTATACGCCCTGTGAAATATGGGGTGTCTAACAATATTCTGGCTTCCGGCAAATACCTCTCTGACCCATCTGCCAGCACTACTCGTGACGTTTTTCCTGTCAGCTCCATGTCGTTGACCAAACTTCGTCTAACGAGCACCGTACTAGCACCCGAGTCTCGAAGTACCGACACACGTTTGTCGTTCACTGTCCCTTTGACAACTGGCATATTAATATGTTTCAGGGCCAGCTGCGGCCACAGCTGCACTCACTATATTCGTTATCTCAGTTTCCTTCTGTCACCTTTCTGTCCTTCTCTATTAGCTATCACCGCTGATACTTGATCTCGCGGTTTCCTTCGGCATTCCTCAGTCTTATGGCCTCTCATATTGCACACCTGGCAATAACTTCTTTCCCGTTGAACACCGCATTCCACTAGACAGTTACGGGCTTGATGACCAAGGCGATTACAGAGGAAGCACCGTTGCTGCATCTGCTGCTTTCTATGCTCATTATTTCGGGGGCTCAAAATTCGTCTCCTCTTCTTCTCCTGTGATCCTCTCTTTATTCATATGTCCTAAATTTCCAATCGCCTGAGCTTCCATATATTGGTCGAATAATCAGCTACCTCATCGAGTGATCCTAGCTTCCTTTCCTTTAGAAAACACACATAGCTTCGGGTGACAACAAGCAAGAAATTGCTCCCTAACCATGCTGTCACGCACCCCTCATACGTTTTGGGAGTATCAGCCATCTCCATCCACCTGTCAAAGTAGTTAGACAAGCGGCCCACAAACTGCTTTCCCGTTTCACCGTCTTCGGGCTTACATTTACGAAATCTTTCACGGAAGCCTTCAGCAGTCAGCCTGAACCGCTGAAGCAGTGCTTTCTTGACTTTGTCATAGTCCATTGACTCGGAGGCGGGCATTCTCCCAAATACACTCAAGGCTTCGCCTACTAAACACAGACTAAGTGCCGTCGCCCACTCGCTTCTATCCCAGCCTTGTCCCATAGCAATTCTTTCGAACCTGTGTAAATAGGCATCTAGATCATCTCTATTCTCATCAAATGGAGCCATTAACTTCCGCGGACAAATGCTCTTAGCTCTCGGCGACTCCCTTTGGCTAGAAACCGACGATCTACTGTCATCATCTCTGGGAATAGAGGCGTCTGCCAACCGCAACTTTAAGAGAAGAATCTCTTTCTCAGCTTCACGTGCCTCGCGAGCTTCCTTTTCCGCGCGTTCAAACAAGCTTAGCGACTCCTCTCGGCTGAGTCCCAGCGCAGTAGCGATTCCTAGCAATTTTTCGTAATCCATGTTCCTGTGAAGTGAGAGACCAATTGGGTAGGATAATCAATCCTGGCAGGCTCGCCAATATTTTGTCATGGTCTCTAGATGGTTAAGCACAACACAGGAACACCGAGGATAACGAAAAATTGCTTTATGCGAGAAAACCACTAAACTATTTACATAAGAAGTAGTGAAGAAAGCCCAACTATATAAACAAACATCCCTTGTGCACACTATCCCAAAACTAATAAAAATATTTACAGTTTCATCACGGGTTACTGGCGTTGACGTGGCAGCTCCGGTGCTGAGGCGACGACTTGTCGTGTCCGCGAAGTGCGTTGCTTCACCAGAGCACGACCGTCTGTTGCACCGTCAGGTAGCTGCAGTTGCCGGTCCACGCCACGTCAGGTACTTGCTTTAGCTGTAACGCTCGTCGTCCGTTGCGCGACCCACGGAGCATAGCCGCAGAACGTCTGCGCGTCCTCAGGAGAAGGGTCTCGCTGATGCGCGCTGTTCGCCCTCCTGGTCACGCCTCCCAGGTCACAGTACGTTGCTGCGAAGGCTGGGGCACATTTCCAGGAGCTGTGCTGGCGGACCTCAGGGCGAACGCCTTGCCACGACCACCGCTCGTCCGTGCCTCTGCCCGTTCCAAGCGCTCTCTCCCTTCCTCCTTCTCCTCGCCGGCCACGTCGCCTCTCCTGCCTCTTCTTCTCCCTCTTCTTTGCGTTCTTTATTCAATTCTCCTTCAATGTATGGTCTTCTTCTTTCTCTTCACTCTATGTTTCTTCGTATGACATCTGTCTTTTCTCTCATTTCTTCTTCCTCTACATCTCCCTCTTCTGCCAGAAGTCAACAAATTCATGACAGCATATCTACAGCAAAAAAAAAGCGCATTTGAGAAAAAATAGACCCCAGCGTGCACTTTGCCTTTTGTACACATTGACCTGATGTTTCCAAATCAGTGGGAGGTTATATAATAGCGCAAAACTATTTTTTCCTCACCTCACGCAAGCCGCGCCAACAACGCGGCAGCCTTTCCGACCCTCCGTAGCGAGCGCCGCGGTGCGGAGGAGGAGCGGGCCATGCCCACCTCTGAAATAACTCTTTCCGTGCGATTGGGATGGCCGGAGAGAAACCTGCCGGCACGCAGTCTTGGAGGCCATAGTTGGTCAAGACAGTGGCGATTACATCATTACTTGGGACGCAGGAGCGGCAGTCTTTCCGAATATTCCTACAGCTACACTTGTTAAACTCGGACGCCGCAACACAACTCGAGCAATGTTCTTTCAGCGATCTCGCTGTTCAATCATATGCACATATTTGTCAGCTTTCAGACTCATTACACACGTACGGGTTGAAAGCTTTCGACGTGTATGAGTGACTTGTTTTTCTTGGACCTGACTGTATACATTGCTTGTACCAGCTTGGGCACTCACAATAAACGATGCACACCTTACTTGATTGACGTTGTTTTGCCAGTCGAGGCCAGTTTGGTCACCTGGCGATAACTACTACACACGCGAGCCGCGATTTAGCAACGACAAAGAACAAAATACCACAGGGAGCAAGAAGCGCAGTAGCGCGACCAGGGCGAACCAGCAGCAGAAATGCGTTTGTCTAATGATGATGATGATGATGTGGTGCCATCCCATGTATAGCGGCTTGGCAGTAAAATAGAGAGAGAGAGAGAGAAATAAACGTTTATTTATAACGGAAAAAAACGAAACAAGAGTCAAAATAAACAAGAGTGAAGGCACCGTGCACACCTTAGAGGGAGGGGTCTTTTACTTTGCGCACTTCTGTGGAGATACGCTTCTCCATCTTTCTAAGTGCCGCTTAGTGCATTCTACCACTGCCCTGTTTATCTCCTCACCATCACCCTCGAGTCACAGTGCGACATGCAGGGGAGTGTCTCCTCTACTGTGGGGTTCGATTTACAATGTGCTGCATAGTTTCGTCAGCACCATCACAGACACGAGACACCACACTTCCGTGCTCAGTGTCAATGGCCCGCTGGCATTCCAGTGTGCGCAGTGCCCCAGCACATGCCTGGAAGAGTAGGCTGCTCCCAAGGCTGTTGTCATAGATGGACACCGCGCCAACAGCCCGCTTGTGTTGTCCATACAGGGTCATTGAGCTGTTGCCACTCATCTCCTGCAGCCACAGCCCCCCCCCTTCTCCTGGACACGGTCACGCACCGCCCTTATGTATTGCCGCATTGTGTCCGCCTGTATTGGTGCCGTAAAGAAACCATATTTCTTCTCAAGGCCATTTGTCCAATCGGTGCGCATACACGTCGCTGTGAAGTGTTCAAACACCTGCCGGGTCAATCGCTCCTTCCGCATAAACTGCAGGCGGCCACGGTAGGTCATCTTGCTTGCAGCCTCACATGCCTCGAAGGTGGACCACCCGAGGTCTCTCTGAACAGCCTCGTTGGCTACTGCCGCTTGTGATCCCAAAGCAGTGCGGCCGACCTCCTGCTGTCGCCACTCCAGCCATTCCCTAGTCACATGAGACAAGCAGACGGTGGCTTTGCAGAAAGTCAGAGCAGGCACATGCACAAGCTTCCACATGTTGCGAACAATCAGATATCTGTTGAATCCACACAGGCTGCTGCGCCAGAGAACGCACTGTGCCCGCAAGGCCATCCGTCTGATATAGTCTGATATAGAGTTACTGTATCTGCTACCTTTAGGTAGCATATACAGTAACTATAGTCTGATATAGACGTAGGCATGTGCAGGGTCCCCATCAGGGGTGCGAAGGTTCATCGCAGTGCCCCCCCACCTACTAAGTCAATGTATGTAGCAGATTTTGTGACCCCCCTCTTAGGTGACAGGGGGGGGGGGCACTATGGATATAGAGTCAGTGGAAAAATTTCAGAGTATCGCATCTGTTTTTTCCGCGCGCCGCCGCTGACACGATTGGGCTTACTCGCATCAGGGGACCTTTCGCCGCCATATTCCTTCCAAGAGCTTTGGCTGCAGGCGCATTGAACGCAGAGCGTGGCCGGACATTTAGCAGTAACACGGCTCCTAGAAGTACTTCGTCGCTTTTTCAAACGCATCATGCAAATGCCAGAGAGCTAGTAGCTCACCAGCGACTGAACGTAATCTGGGAATCTTGCTTATTTTTTCATCCCGTGCGGGAAAAGTTAATGTTAACCCCTTAACTGCTTTGGACGAGCAGAGCTCGTCCTGCCCAAACTGTCCCCAAACTGCTTTGGACGAGCTCTGCTCGTCCGAGCGGAATAGGTACTCCCCTCTAGCGTTCAGGACAAGAGGCGCTCTTCTACAGCTTAGATTGCGTGTAATCCACCAGATGGCAGCATTTACTTGGCATTTTTTTTTTTCTCCTGCGGAAAGAGCGCGGTTTTTGTATGAAAAGATGGCTTGCGGGTGGCGGTCACCCATGCATAACTGGCTCATCAACACGAAAAAGAGGCTTTTCATTTTCGTCATCTTCTTCGAGTGACGATCATATGGATACAGATGTTTATCTTGTGTCCGGAAGTAGAGACAGCGAAGGCGGTGAATTGAGCATCTCCTCTGGTGATGATGAAAACAGCTTGGAAGCGAACATTGCGAGTGCTCGCCAGTGGACCCTGCTTGATGCGGACAATCCTCCTGTGAAGCCTCCTCGCTTTCCATTCTTGGCCATTCCAGGCAAGACTTTCAACTTTCATTGCCAGATGACCTGATGGAATATATTCAGCAGTTTCTTCAAATCTGCTTCGTTTGCTCTCGGAGCGAGGAGAAAACGGGAATAAATTGAGAAAGGAAACTCTATTTTGGTGCAGGAGCTGCAACAGGCCCCCTTGCGTTATTCCTCATTTTGATTTGACTAAGTATGTGGTACAAATATTTTTTTCAACATCGACAAGCTGCTTTTTAGTACAATCAGATTCGAAATCAGCAATAAAAAAAATAGGCACTTTTGGTTGGGAAATTTTCAAAAAAATAAAGCACTTAAGGGGTTAAAGAGCTTTGTACTCCGTGGCTGCATGGTTGGCCGGAATGAATTCGCCCCCCTCGAGCAACACTCATTTCTGCAGTGAACTACACAAACTTTTCTGGAAAAGCTCTCATGCGGCAGGATACTTGACTTTTTCGTTTCGCTTTGTTCAGCGATATTGAAAACTGCATTTTACATACCTTTCTATTTGCTCGGCTGTTTGTATCTCGATCTGTTCAACAGATTGGGCATACATTTCGAGTTATAAGCGTGTCACGCATGACAGTGAAATTGAAGATTTATTAAAATAGTTACTGTTTACTGGTATACCTTGAAGGTAGTTGTAGCATGATCATTTGCCATTACACAAAACAGAAGCGTGGAACTCTGCTGATAAACTTGATATAAGGCAATGTTAATAAGCGCATTTTAAAATTTTTTTGCAAATAAAAATGTTGCTAATGCCGCATTCAGCATTCGTAGCGGTCCTTGAAACCCTTGAAAACCCTGGAATTTTAAAATGGCATTTTCAAGGCATTGAAAACCCTTAAATTTGTCTGAGGTCCTTAAAAGTCCTTGAATTTCGTCAATCGAAGTACGTTCAGCCGTAATTTAGCTGATTTCCTTTGAGCGCCTGGCGACTATGTGCTCGAGCCAACAAAGCATCCAAGCCAATCCATTTCTCTAGCCATAACGCAGTAGTGTGGTTCCAGTCAATGCCTCCTTGACTAGATGCCCGCCGCGTCGCTCGCTTTCCCATTGCGGCGGCGGTTCCCTCAGTTCCCCACAAAATTCGTGAGGCAGCGCTCGTAGCCTGACCGACTTCCGGCGGCAGCGGAAATATGCTTACCGCAGCAGACGATATCGTCAGTTCCGCCGCGCGCCGCGCTTGGCACCTCCGAGACGGTAACAGGCGTGATGGCAATCTCGGAGGCAGCATCACGTGACCTCTGTTAGTAAGTAAGTAAGGTGTTCCCATTCCCTTTTAACACAGGGCGGGCGTTTTAAGCGCCACAAGAAAAAAACACCGTTGCATTCATTGCAGGCGTATGCTATAGGCGGCGCTTGTTGCCTGACCGCGGAAGAAAAAAAAGAGGGAGAGGGTACGGAACCGGGTTACCGGACGACGTGGCGGGCATCTAGTCACCACTTAGCCATGTCCCCAGTCTGGGAGACAGAAAGAAGCGCTTCTTCTCTCAATAACCACTCTATATCCAATCAAGGAGGCATTGTTCCAGTACAAGGCAGCAGGAGCGACAGAGCTAAGCCTAGCTTTTTTGTGGAGACTGTGTGCAAGTGTGCGCGGATATTCGCAGTCGCATCGATTATGGTGGCACTATGCCGGGCAAGTGCAATTTTCAGCCGTTGTGGTTATGCATTGCTCCTTATAGGGAGTGGATTTCACCGGATACGTCAAACTCGCATCGGGCAAGGTGTAAGCCATGTGGGAAGAGCTTCGACGTGTCATCAATGGGGGAGTCTGCCCTTAAAAGTCACATGAAGAGTGCAAGACACATTGAGAATACGACAACAACTACAGTCCATGGTAACGTGCGGACCTACATGGTGCCAGCCGTTAATGAGCAACGCGTAGAGCCACTTCCATCGTCGTCTGATGTGAGCAGCGTCTGCCAAGCGCACGAGTGTGTGACCGACGCAGAGATACTGTGGACCCTGAAGATGGTGATGTCCCACTACTCTTACAACTCATCATCCCCCACAGGGGATTATTCAGGAAAATGTTCCCTGATAGTAACGTTGCTAAGGCATTCTCCTGTGGGGAAAAGAAGTCCGCGTATGTTGTGTGCAGTGTTGCGGAGTTACCACTCCGGAATTGGAAGGACTCCGGAATCATTCCACATTTTCGCGACCCCGGAATGGAATGGGGACAACGCTTGGAGGAATGGAATGGGAATGGAATTAAGCGCATTTGCATGGAATGGAATGGGATTGGAGTTACATCTTTTTCCAAAAATAGAGCACGTTTTCCTCTACGCGCTGTTTTTTCAAACTTCAAACGTTAGTAAGTCAGAGCCTCGAATTGAACAATAAAGCAAAGGGGGCATTGGGAAGGAACGTATTTTCCTACATCCTTAATTGCTACTACTGTATATCATACTCATATTAGTCATGTAGGCCTGTACATGTTTTTTCGAAGTCGAAAACCACAACGCATTCTCTAGGTCCAGCTTTAGTTAGCCAGAGCCAAGGGTAAGTATGGTGTAAAAGTGTGAACGATCTGCCAATTTGTAAAAGAGAAACCGAGGCATAAGTTAGTGTACATGGGAACCTGCGCGTTGGTTCCCATTGATACCCCCATACAAAAGTGGCGAATACTCTGTGCACAGCCTAATCTTTATCTCACGAGCAGTTTAGTACCTGACACGTAAATAACCTTTGCTACAAGGAAGACATTGCATACCTGTGCACAGGCGAACATAGAAAGTTCTCCTCACCCCATCCATGCTTGCGAGGCGCACATTACAAACGTGAGTGCTGACGAGCAGTGCGGTTTAGTGTTCCGTATTCGATGCAAAGGCACAAGGTGCCTGAGCGGTGCACTGCTCCAACTAATACCAGCAGATCTAGAGAGTTTTGTTCCCCATCAACCAAATTTTAGTTTTCTCCATATTCACGACCACTCCAGACACGTGGCAAAACTGCTTAGTCTTCTTGAACACTATACTTTTGTCAGCATAAAAATACGCTTTGTCGTCATTTTAGCATTAACACATTTAAACTTAAACAATAATAAACATCACCATTCGTTCAAACATGCTGACCATGCAAATAATATATATGTGGCGGGAGAACTGCCCCCATGGGAATTAGTAGGGTGATTGTACTGCACGAGATATGTCACCAAGCTACCTCTCAACCTTGGTAACTTGTTTTGCGTACTTTTGCAGTTCTTAATGCATCTGATGACATTGGCTTTATGGGGCGTTCATTCTTAACTCAATAAAACTGTCAAGATGTCTTTCCTACGTTGAGGAATTACAGGAATGGAATTGAACTGCCCGGCCATTCCCAAGTGGGAATGGGCTAAGTTTCTTCATTCCGAGGAATTGAAAGGAATGGAATTGCGACAAGTTTTAATTCCCCGGAATGGAATTGGAATGGAATGGAGGTGCCCATTCCGCAACACTGGTTGTGTGTCATGGTCTAAGACCATTTTTTTTCTCTTGCCTGAAACACGAAGCGGGGCAGTCTGATGGGTACACCATTCTTTTCGTCGAGTCCTTGAACGACTGCTTACAGAAAAACAGATGGACATCCACTTGCGGTTCTGGAGCACAACACCGAAGCACGTAACGACGCGATACTACACGTCAGTTTTCATGGGACATTCAACCGCTGAAGAACTCCAGGAGAAACTTCTAGGTGCCTTGACAGATTTGCCACTAGAGAAAACCCTCCAGCTGTTGGTGGGTGGCCCCAACGTAAACCCGAAGTGTTTTAGAGGAACGCAGGATTACCTGTAGAAAAACCATCAAGTTCAATGTTTGAACTTGGGCACCTGCGGACTACACACCATTCATAACGCTTACAGGGAGGGTATTGTTGCCAGCAAGTGGGGCCTAGAAAATCTTCTGTCAAGCCTCAGTGCCATGTTTCATGATGCACCAGCACGAAGAGAAGATTTCTCCTCTGTCACAAGCCAAGAGACATTCCCTCTGAACTTTGCTCCACATTGCTGGGTTGAGAATGTAGCCGTGATTGAACGTGCCATTGCACTGTGGGATGATGTGAAGAAATATGTGGAATGCACAAAAAGGAAAGACGTGAACACACCAAGGTGTGCATCATACACACAGATATGTGCCTTTTGCCAGGACCTGCTGCTGTTGGCCAAACTTAAGTTTGCGCTTGGCATTGCAATGATTCTTAAAGGACCCCTGACAGCGAAATTTTTGTTGGTGACTTTTTTGCTGTGATTTGTAGCTTTGTGTCTGGTAATCTCTAAATTAAATCGTAAATGCTTTAGCATATCGTACAACTAATTATAGCGTAGTTAATTGTGACCATTTTAGCATCACTTCAAAACACCCGCCTAAAAACCACAAGAAACTGGCGCCCCATGCGGGGGAGTGTCAAAGACCACGTGCACTCAAGCTGTGGTGACGTTGACCACACGGTTTGCAAATCGGGGCCCCGCGCGCGGTAGAGATTGAAAAGCGCGTGTCCCCTCACGAAAACCACCCCGAGAGCAGCTCGACAACAGAGCCAGAGGGGTGAGGAACAATAGGCCTCGCCGGATGCCAGTCGTCGTGCGCCCCGCAAACCTTCTGTGACGTCCACAATACTTGCTTTACTCGTGGAACGTCACACGGGGCCTCTATCTACGTCATACCAGGATGTCGCAAGGTGCAGCCAACTCAAGTGAGCACTCACGCTTACTTTAAAACCAAATTAAGATATCTTAAAGGCAACGTTCGTCACTAATAATCGGTCAGATGTGCCTCCGTATACAGGAAAGTCAAACAACACAAAGATCTCGAGGTTTCAATTTTGGTGTCAGGGGTCCTTTAAACCATTTCTCACTGAATACCAGCTGGACAAACCACTGATCTTCTTTTTGAAAAAGGATCTGGAGAGTCTTTTGAGGATACTCCTCACGAGGTTCGTGAAATGCTCAGTGCTGTCAGCATCTACAGGAATGGTAAGCATACTGAAAATGGACCTCGCAGACCCAAATAACCACGTGTCAGCTGAGAAGGTTGACATCGGGCATGCTGCTGAACAAATAGTCAAAGCTGCAAAGGTGAGCGCCAAAGAAGTATTTGCCTTGTGAATGGAATGCAAACAGTTCCTTAGAATAACAGAGAGCTGAGCTACGTAGAAGCGGCCGCAGCTGAAAGGGACCTTATACACCACACTCGTACGGCAATCAGTGAATTTGTTGGTGTGTTTTACGAAACAAATATCGGTCCGCTTCTTGTCCTTTACTCGCTCATTCTTCCTCTGCAGAGCGGCACATATCTTACCTAGTTTATTGGCAGCCGTGAGTTCCTCTCAGAGGAGAACCCCGGCTGTTGTAAGGCTTTTAGTATGGATATTGAAGACCTGTATTATTCTTTGCCGCATCATCATCATCATCATCAGCCTGTCTATGCCCACTGCAGGGCAAAGGCCTCTCCCATGTTCCGCCAGTCAACCCGGTCCTGTGCTTTCTGCTGCCACGTTATGCCTGCAAACTTCTTAATCTCATTTACCCACCTAATTTTCTGTCTCCCCCTCACGCGTTTGCCATCTCTTGGAATCCAGTCAGTTACCCTTAATGACCACCGGTTATCCTGCCGATGTGCTACGTGCCCGGCCCATATCCATTTCTTCCTCTTGATTTCAACTATGATATCCTTAATCCCCGTTTGTTCCCTGACCCACTCTGCTCTCTTCCTGTCTCTTAAGGTTACACCTATCATTTTCCTTTCCATCGCTCGCTGCGTCGTTCTCAATTTAAGTTGAACCCTCTTTGTAAGTCTCCAGGTTTCTGCTCCGTAGGTAAGTACCGGTAAGATGCAGCTGTTATATACCTTCCTCTTGAGGGATAGTGGTAGATTACCATTCATGATTTGATAATGCTTGCCGAATGAGCCCCAACCCATCCTTATTCTTCTAGTTATTTCACTCTCATGGTTCGGCTCCGCGGTTACTACCTGTCCTAAGTAGACGTACTCCTTTACAACTTCCAGTGTCTCGCCACCTATCGCAAAGCGCTGTTCTCTGCCAAGGTTGTTCCACATTACTTTAGTTTCATGCATATTAATTTTCAGACCTACTCTTCTACTTTCCGTATCCAGTTCAGTAATCATGAACTGTAATTCGTCTCCCTCGTTACTCATCAATGCAATGTCATCAGCGAATCACAGGTTACTGAGATACTCTCCATTAACTCTTATCCCTAATTCTTCCCAATCTAGGGCCCTGAAAACCTCCTGTAAACACGCGATGAATAGCATTGGAGAGATCGTGTCTCCCTGCCGTACGCCCTTCTTTATTGGGATTCTGTCGCTTTCTTTATGGAGGACTATAGTGGCTGTGGATCCGCTGTAGATTTCTTCCATTATGTTTATATAGGCTTCGTCGATACCCTGATTCCGCAGTGCCTGCATGACTGCTGATGTCTCCACCAAACCAAATGCCTTCTCGTAATCTATGAAGGCTATGTATAGGGGTTGGTTGTATTCCGCGCATTTCTCTATCACCTGATTGATAGTATGAATATGGTCTATTGTTGAGAAGCCTGTACGAAATCCTGCCTGGTCCTTTGGTTGATTGAACTCTAATGTCGTATTAATTCTGTTAGCAATTACTTTTGTGAATAGCTTGTAGACAACGGACAGTAAGCTGATGGCCTGTAATTTTTCAGGTCCTTGACGTCCCCTTCTTATGGATCAAGATGATGTTGGCATTCTTCCAAGATTTGCCGCATGAGGACTTGTTAAATTGTGTTAATGAATGTATTAACGAACAAGGGCACCAGACGGTTTTCACCGATAAATGTGGTGTTTCTACCGGGGCATTTCTAGAAATCCTTTCCATGTATTTAAGGTCGACGCTTGTAGGTTGGAAGGAAGGCGTTTATGTGCAGAAATCAGGGATTTGTATTGGTTCTAAGGTTGCACCGGTTCTTAGTGATTTATACCTTAGCAAGATTGACAAACTTTTGGAAGGCGCCTTAGGTAATTCGGTTATTAAGGTTTTTCGTTATGTGGACGATTACTTGATTTTTTGTAGTGGTGAGGACTTTCAAACGGTGGTAACTTCACTGAGTGAAAAATTTGAATTAAATGTAGGAGGGATGTGCTTTACTAAAGAGGTGCCTCAGAATAATGGAATACAATTTCTAGACATTTCCTTAACGTTCCAGAAGAACAACGTGTGCTCGTAGTATTCTCCTAGATCTTCAAAACCGCTGTTAAATTTTTCGTCGAAGCACTCGAAGGTTGTAAAAAACGGCATCGCCATGTCTTGCCTTAAGTCAGCCCTCACCAAGTCGTGTGAGCACAAAATAAGTGATAGCTTTAACGCACAGGTTACGCTTCTTTTAGATGTAGGGTATCCTCGTGATGCAGTGGCCACGGTCGCTGAATGTTTAAAGAAGTCTATTGTGTCAAGTCCGAGCATTGTTGCAGAAAGCGATAGGAAGAAACGTGTCGTAGGTATACCGTACATTCATTGCGTATCTCACAGGCTAAAGAAAGTAGGAACTAGATACGGCGTTAATGTTGTTTTCACGGCTGCCAATAAGCTAGGTAAGATACGTGCCGCTGTGCAGAGGAAGAATGAGCGAGTAAAAGACAAGAAGCGGACCGATATTTGTTTCATAAAACACACCAACAAATTCACTGATTGCCGTACGAGTGTGGTGTATAAGGTCCCTTTCAGCTGCAGCCGCTTCTACCTAGGACAGACGGGCCAATGCAATTAACCAGAGATTGTTGGAACATAAGAGATCGCTAACAGGAGGCTCACCTTCTAATCTATCTTTACATTGTCAAGATTGTAAGTGCACACCCAAATTCGATGAATGCGCAGTGTTGTACCGTCATAGAAATGAAGAAATGCGCCTGATGATTGAAGCATGGCATATCGAGAATAGTGGTAGCGCATGCGTGAGCCAACCGTCTATTAACTTGCATAAAGATGAAATCAAATGCCTTAACAGTTATCTTCCACATAGACTGCCACGCGTGCCGGATTGATAGGTTCGCCTGTTGCATGGGCCAGCGCCTCCTCTATTTTTCTGTGCCTGGGCGAAGGAGCGGAGCGCAATATGCACCGACCGTCGGCGTTAGTGCAGCGTTTAGCCGCCAGGCGCCGCCACCGTAGTAGACCTGTCGTCGCTCGCGGAAACGAATGCCATGGCTGCATTCGAATCTGCTATATGTTCAGTTTTTCTGCTGTATTTGCGCTCTTTCAAGTATAATGAAAACTTGTAAGCTGGAATCATGAAGCACTTGTCATTCTGGGCAACTAGCCCATTTTGAAGGCGTGTGTCTTTCCGCGACTAGGGTAGCGATGCGGGCTTGTTGGTCTGTCATGGTTCTTGGATGTGGGCGCGAAAAGACAAGGACGAAGGGAAGAAGACAAACACTGGTGCTACTGACAACAAAAAACGTTTATTTCAATCACCAAGCCTACTTATATACCTATTTTTGCACACGACATTCACGTGACCACTAGCATATAACATGAAAAACCAGCAATACAATCAACAACATGACAGGGTCGAAAACGTCCTATGACCGAAATTGACTGCTTCAGTAGCGCCAGTGTTTGTGTCTTCTTCCCTTTGTCCTTGTCTTTTCGCGCCCACATCCAAGAATCGCGACTATTTGATTGAGACGCTCGCGCGTCGTCTTCTAGCCCGATACCAGAGAGCGAATGCCAGTGATGCGGGAAAATTGTTTTGTCACCGTTATGTTCGGTTGACTGAGAGTCGGTTTTTGACTGTCTGAAAGTGGATTTTCAAAAGCAGCATTTGCCAAGAGGTAATACTGAAAGCTTGGGCACTTAAAGTTTCCCGATGCATGCTACCGTCTACTGGTGTAGCACACTATACGCACGCCTGGAGTTCATGCGCTAAATAGCATGAAATGTCACTAGACTGCTTCCAGGGATATACGCGATCGCCCGCTCCCTTCGTAAAGCTTTTGAGAATTACATTTGTTGCAACCCGGGCGAAACCAACAGCTGGTGCCAGAAAAAGAGGAACTATGCCAAGTGATTCCACCATTTCAGAGCTCAAACCAGTTAAATCGTGGTGGTACGAAAAACAAACAAAAACAGCTACATACGCTGCGCACTTCCTGCAACTTTGACCAATGTCTGTGAACAGACGCTGTCGTTCAAGTATAATGTCGTAGTGCCGACTCTCAACTTGAGCCAATGTGAAGGCGTGAAAAATGGCCGCTGCCTGTTGTCAGTTGCTTGAGCTCGTCTTTGTATTTGTCGACAGATTGTTGTAGCCTCAGTATCTGGCTCCTCAGGTATCTTTCTTTTCTCTTCCATTTGCCTTTTTCGGTAGTCAGCAAAGTATAGAGGCCGAATGGCTGTCGTCCTGGACGCTTTTGTCGCATGGGGCAGCCTGTTCAGCCTTGTGGCACTCATTTATTGTGACACTGTACATAATGATTGTCCGGTTGTTTCGCCGGTTGTGAATGTGGTGTCCATGGGCTCCGATTCTTCAGCATCGGGACCTAATGTCAGCGCTGCATGCACATGGCGGTGATCGCGAGGCAGCGTTGCTACTGGTACTACATGCATTGGTTGACTGTTAGGACGCAACACGGCCACGTTTAGGGATGCTGCCATGCTTGGTTTCAGTTGTTACCTTGGGCTGCACACGTGAAGGGTAGTCCTGCAAAGAGTGACGCTACTGCATCCTTCTTAAGCCGCCGCTTCTTATATTCTATGAAATCTTCGCGTCGTAAACGACGGCTGCATATCCTAGTGTAGTTTGAAGGTGTATTAGGAGACCAATATCCCGCCTAATTACTGCTAGCCACCTCTACCGAACGCCAGCGGCAGCTGGAATTTCATGGAACAACAGCCGAACAGTCTCAGCCGAACAGGCGAAAGCCTTAGATGCCTCATCAAACGCGAAAATTGACTGTCGGCGGCGTCAGCACGAGTGATGCAAAAAATAATTACATATGACGTCACAGATAATAAAATTTTGTGACGTCATCGTGACGTCGTCATATTACATCTTTCGCTTGGTCAAATGGGCCGATCACGCAGGCAGTGCATGCCCCCGCTGATGTGCAGAAAGCTTGCACTGCCTTCGATCCTTGAAGCTGTAAGAAAACCACGTTAGGCGTAGAAATATCTCGAAGGGAGGCAGGAAATGCTCAATAAACTGACTAGAAGAAAAAGAAGAAGATGGCTTTCGTCTTCAGTCGTCTTAGATGAATGCATAAGGGACCCTGTGAGATTTTTTTTCTTTATCAATAAAGGGAAATAAAAAAAAAGGCAATCGTGATCGATTTCTTTCAGTTCCATTTGCAGAGTGGAACTCAACAGTATGACATACTAAGGCATTGGGGCGGTTGCAATAGCCTGAAATAGAAAATAAAACGCGAATGCTATCAAACTCGAGTGCAGCACAGCCTGACAGACTGCCTGCGGGATACGTACAGCGGGGATGGAAAGACACGCGAACATGCGGCATCTGCATTCTTTGCTGTTTCGCATTTATTTTCAAGTGGTTATAGCCTAGATGATTGATGAAACGACGAAGTCATCCATGACAGAATAAGAGACCATCTAGCATCTTTTTATTGTCACCACGGTTAGAGCGTGATGAAACAGTGCGCCGCTATGTTCGCGTTTCTTTCCATCCCCCTGTACCTCTGCAAGCCTGCAAGAAGCACAAATGCAATTAAACTCGGATGCAAACACGAATTCGTGAGCTTCGTGATACGCGCGGCCGTTCAGCACAAGCTTCCCGTAATCTACTTGCACAGCGCCGCCACGCGGCAGCGGCGAGCGGACGCGGAGCGCGCGCTCGACGGCCCGAGGAGAGCGTTTGCCCAGGCACTGAAAAATAGAGGAGGCACTGCATGGCATGCGCATATAAGTTTTCGTGCCTTCTTTCTTTTCAGCCGTTGTGCGTCCCTTCAGTTGTTAGTCGGCGTTTGTGGTGTCCTGACTTCTTTCTTGTGTCCGTGTTTGCACGCCCTGTCTTTTTAGAATCAACAGTTCCTTATAGCTACAACAAAAAAAAAATTTAGGAGAAGAGCCCACTAGCATATCAGCTGGTTAGGAACCTGTCCTTCGCTTGACCCCCGCCAATGGCCTCAAAGCCTGATGAGTGTCTTCCAAGCTTCAGAAAAGTCCTAGACGCACTCATTGCAGTTGGACGATTAGATGAGCATGAGTGCGATGTGGTACTTGGTGAATACGCAGAACTTCTGCATTAGAAGAAGCCCAATCTGCGGCAGTTTGACACACATTCTTCTAGTCTGGATGAATTTTATCTTGAGCTGCTAAAGATTGATTCATCATATATGCACCTGTGGAAGGTTGTACGACTTCTTCTAGCCTTGAGCCATAGACAGGCCTCTGTTGACAGAGGTTTTAGCGTCAACCAACAGGTATCTGTTGAAAACCTCAAAGAGATCTCGCACGTGTCGCAGCGAATTGTCCGTGATGCAATAAGCAAGGCTGGTGGTGTCATGAGCATTGCAATAACAAAGGAATTGCGTAGATCTGTATCAGCTGCACACAGCCGCTATCGGGCCTACTTGGAGGAGACGAAAAACATGTGAACATGCAGGCAAAGGCATCCAAAAGAAGCCAAGTTGAAGAAGAGATTCACAGTATGAAAGTAAAGAGGCGGAAGCTTGAAGAAAACATTGCTGACCTAACAGCTTGCACTGACAACTACGCTGAGTGGGCAGAAGCTACAAGTGAGATCTCTTTTATTGTGAAGTCAAACAGCCTCAGAAAAATGGCAGAAGAAAAGGCTTTGGAACTTGCAGAAATGCATGAGGAGCTAAAAAGAAAGCTTCATGAACTTAATATCTAGTCTACTACCCAAAGATGGCCTTTTCTTTGTGTGTGTGTGTGTCTGTGTGTGCAATATATTTTAATTGTGAGGTGCAATACTAAGTCTTAATTGTAAAAATGTATTTGCTTTTGCTTCTGTGAAATAAAGTATTAATTTTTATGCTGTAAAAAGTGGCATTGTCTTTTCTGTGATTTAAAGTGTCACTTTAGGTCCTTGAAAGTCCTTGAAAACCCTTGAATTTTATTTCTCACAGTTGCTATGAACCCAGTGCATTGCACCGAGCGTACCCTCACAATACCGTTTAGTGGGTGAGAAATGGTCACTGGCAAATATTCGGCAGACCCCATACGCATTGAGGGAATCGATTTCATGCGAGCCCTAGGTCTACATACGTAGTAGCATGCACTTTAAAAATTTTCAGGATGTGCTATTTCTGATCAAAAGCACATAAAGCACTGTGCCGAGGAAGCTTTCATAAGGTGCATTGTGAAAAAAGTCACAGTTTCGCCGCAAGGGCGAGCAATGAATGCGATAGCAAGAAATTAATGCTATAACGAAGTCAGGCTCGCCAATGAATACTCTCAGTTTGAACAGCGCTCCTGTTGCAAAGGTGGCCGAAGCAGCGAAGGAAACTAGTGTGCTTCAAGTGTCGAGCTGTGACACTTGATAGTTTGCGCTCATCTTCTGTTTGTTCGTTTAGCGGCGTCCCTTGAGCTCGAGTGACTTTCGTACGCTCCGGTAACATGAGCGCGGACTCACGGTGAAAGTTTGAAACATTACTCTTCCCCTCACCACGAGAAAAACCGCGCGAGCAGACAGCGGAAGGGCAAGGTATCTGCCTGCGCAAATATAAGAAGAAGCGAGCGAGCTCGCCGACGACTTTTAAATGCGCCCGTCGCGCTTCTAGCGCCATCTCGCTGGTAATGAAGAAACGCTTATTATCGCCTGCCGTCTCTGAGTCCGCACAGCGGTAAAGGGTGTGTATATAACGCTCGCCGTTAGCTACGTGGAGGATCTGCGTTTCGTGGCGTAGTGGATAGCGCCACTCGCTGCGGAGCAAGAGGTCCCTGGTTCGATTCCGCGCTTCGGAAGCATTTTTCTGAATTATTTTTCTTTGGGGCTTTTATATATATACATACTTATACATATGGTGCATGACGACGGCGACGGCAAAATCCAGCCGAGACTGTCCATATAATTGCTATCGCAATAAAAAAAAAAGTTGAAGTTAAAAGCAGTGCAGAAACCCGAACCCCAGCTGTTTAGGTGCTGACTACGTCAACAACAAAATAACTGTTCGTCGAAATGCAGCAAAATATTTGCAAGTGCACTGCAACGTTGAGAATATTAAGGAGACAAAAAGTAGGAAATGAAACAATTAATCAGTGATGTCAATTAGTGATGGCCTATTTTCGACGAATATGTTAGGAAATGACGACGTATTCGCAACATCAGATGCACCTTACCTACCCCACGCCGATTTGCCCGTACATTCGGCTGCTGGCGTTCCGAACTGAGACATAAATACGTCGCACACAACTTCCAATTACCGTACACACACCACTTCTATTACACATATCACCCAGTTGAACTAAAGTCCCTAGATTTTTTTCTCTCAAAACGGGAAAAATCTAGGTTTTTTAATGAGACGAAAACAGCGCACACTTGACGAGGACAGACAGAGGGAACACAGAGCGCAGGCGCTGTTCCCTCTGTCCATCCTCATTAAGTGTGCACTGTTTTTGCCTCGTTATAATCGACCAACTAGCTCGAGATTCATTTATTTATTTACAGGATACAGATACCTGCGTTGCCTCAAAGGGGTTATCGCAGGGGAGACATCTGTAGGATCGTATGGTACATGTTTTACAGTGAAAAGCAACAAAAATATGTGAAACAAGGTTAACATCATGATAAACAAGGTGAAAGGATAATAGGTTAGCATGTTCAAAGGTAACAGAAGGTTGAAACAAAAACTAGCGCAATTATACATTATTGTAAACACAATCGGGAATAAAAATTATCAGCTACAAACGTAGTCTTCCGGTAACAAGTTCCAATCTCGTACAGTTTGTGGAAAAAAGACCTGGAAAAATGAATTGTATTGCAACTCTATGTGTGTACTTTCTTGGAGGTATGAGATTGTGTTATTATCGGGGCATTAAGATGAATGGCAAGTATGGTGAGCAAGCAAGGCATGCGTCAGCGATCAGTCGAAGGACACAATGTTGAATGTTCTCAATGTCATTCGAGAATGTTCTCAAGTGCGCACTGAAGTGAACCTGAACACCGACTGCAAAGCTAGCGCAGACAGTCAAGATTCACCATGTGTCGAAGTAAATGGCATCTCGCACGAAGTCACTGCGCTAATGCAACTGTGTTTACAGCTCCGCACCCAGTGAACACACCGGCTATTACACTAAAAGAGACCGATGAAGTGATTAAGAGAGTTCGCGAGCACGTGGCAACATTCGCCGCTCATTTCATTGGTTACACCGCTTACCACGCAGTCGATTCATACCTGTCGATGACTCGAAATCACTTTCTAATATCCTCTTGAAGAAACACACACACACATATAGCAGTTCCGCTGAGCGTATCGTGGCATCGAGGCGAAAAGGTCAGTCACTTTTCAACACGCTAGCAATGCGCCGGACGGTCTGGAAGGGAAATGGCCACCGCCGCCCAATGTTACCCACGTGCAGCCTACCTTTGCTGTACTCTGAAATTTTCAGTGACTCTAGTCTGATATACCCAGATGGATGGATGCTATGAGCATCGCCTTTATAACGGGGCGGTGACAAGTGTGCCACCAGGCTCGACAAAAATAAATAAATAAATAAATCTTTTTTTTTTCCCTTCTTTATTTAATGTTGGCCTAATGTCTCTACTTCGATTAAATCTATCTTACTACAGGAAAGAAAGCGTAAATTCTCAGCCCAGTTCTCTGCCCTTTACGGCCGAATGACCTTATTTTTTTTCCCATATTTATTTTTGTCTTTTCTCTTAATTTTCTGCCACCAATGCTCTAACTGTCTCTTACTTATTCAATCGTGGGTGTGTTCAGCTTTCCATTGTTGTTCCTAAAACCCAAGGCTTCATTCATGTAGGCTCGTGACCAAACGTGCCCCTGGGTGGATGTCTCCACATTCAATCAGAACATGCTCCGCCGTATCCTTATCTTCCCCGCAGCATGTGCATTGTTCTTCTTCTTTGTTAAATCTCGCTTTCTAACTACGCATTCTAAGGCAACCGATCTCGCTTCAAACAGTAAAGCGCTTCTCCTTGAATTATCGTAAAATGACTTCCTCCTTATTTCATTTTTGCCCTTTCGGTAGTTACTCAGAGCCAGTTTTTTTCTCCATAGTTGCCGTCCAGTAAATCCTCTCCGCCTCTCTGACTTTTCGCTTAACGCTCTTTGTTGACATATTGCTTACACTACCAGCCGTATATTTACTAGTGAGCCTCCTAGTTCTTTTTCTCCACTGTGTGTCCACGCTCTTCCTATACAAGTACGGAACACCTTCTGCCCTCTACTCTCCTTCATATTCCTTAGCCTTTCTTCGAACCTTATTTGCTCTGAGCCTCCCTCGCCTCAAAACCTGCCCATCCCATATCGCCCTTTACAGTCTCATCTGTCGTCTTCCCGTGAGCACCCAATGCGAGACGTCCCACAATCCTTTGATTTACATCCATTCCCGATTGCACCTCTGCCCTCGTGCACACCGCTGAGTTCCCAAAAGTAATCCCGGAACCATTACACCTTTCCACGACCTCGAAGCACCTCGTACCGATTGTATCCCCACACGCTCTGTGCATCATTATTGCAGCATTCCTCTTTCCTTTTGCTGCCGAAGCTTTTTCTGTACCTCCATGTATCTATGACTCTATTTACCCATACTCCAGTGGCGTAGCCAGGAATTTTGTTCGGGGGGGGGGGGGGCTCACGTTGCAGCGCGACCTCCTCATTGAATTTTTAGAACGACTAAGTATATGAATAACATTTATTTATTATTTATTTATTTATTTATTTATTATTTATTTATTTTTATTGTTTGTTTATTATTTATTTAATATTTGTTTATTTATTTATTTATCTATATTATTTATTTATTTATTATTTATTATTTATTATTATTTATTTATTTATTTATTATTTTTATTATCTATTCAAAGGTCCCATATGGGACTTTACATGAGGGGTGGGCGTCATAAATGGCGGTATCGATGAAGGTGTATGTTAGGATGTGGTTGAGTCTGCTTCCTGGATGGCATTTTGAAGCGCGCAAAATCGCAGATGACTGCTGCTTCGTTCGGAAGGTCATTCCAGTCTCGGGTGGTGGTGCGCAAAAAGAAGGGCTGCTGAAATGACGTGGGTGGGCACATGGCGGAATCACAGCATTTGGATGACTTGGCGATGACCTCGATGGACCGGCTGGATGAGGTGGTTGTCACCGGGGTTGAATAAAAGAATCTGTGAAAAAGGCAGAGACGTGCAATACGACGAGAAGAGCGAGGGTAGAAGATTTAACTGGGATTTGAGGGCGGAGACGCTCGAGTAGCGGGAAAATCTGAAACAATGAATCTGGTTGCTCGGTTCTGTACTGACTCAGTATTTCGATATGATTAGTTGGTGGGGGTCAAAGACAGCAGCTGCATACTCAGTTTTGGTCTGACAATGGTGTTATAAGCGAGTAGTTTAACGGAAGGTGGTGTCATGGAAATGTTACGGCGTGTGTACCTGAGAAGCGCGGTTATCGGAGTGAATTATGTGATTTTATGGTCGCCCCAGATAGGTTACTCGAAAGATGGACACGCAGGTATTAATCGAGTCAGTAGCAGCTAATGACAGTTGTTGATTGTGTAAGTAGCCGGCGTGTGGTTCGGCGACGATGGAAAGAAATTAGTGATGTTTTTTTCGCATTAAGGGACATCAACCCAGGTGGTACCCACTGCTGAATGCGTGAGAGGTCATGCTGTAGAGAGGAGACATCGGTGGGGTTATTATAGGGCGGTAGGACACATCATCAGCAAAAGAAGGATGTTAGATTCAACGGAAAGCGGAATATCGTTAATGTATATTAGGAATAAAAGAGGGCCTAGGACGATACCCTGGGGCACGTGGACAAGACATGCGAGAGGTCGGGGAGTGATCATAACATCGACGAATTGTTACGGTTTGTAGGATGCTTTAATCCAGTTAAAACTGCGATGAAAGTTTAGACGCGAGGTTTTTTTGAAGGAGACGGGAGTGGGGTACCTTATCGAAGGCTTTTTCAAAATCTAAGAACAGTGTGTCAATTGGGATGTTACGGTCCATATGAAGGTGAATGTCGTGCAGGAATAATGTTAGTTGGGTCTCGCATGAGTGATCTTTACGAAAGCCATGTTGGTTTGGGTGAAAGAAGTTTACGGATGATAAAATGTAGCAACATGAGAAAAGATGACGTGTTCCATGATCTTTGAACAAACACTAGTGAGCGAGATTGGTCGGTAGTAACCTGCAAATGAGCGGTCACCTTTCTTGAAGAACGGAAAGACCTTCCCAACTCTCCAGTCTAATGGGACTTCACCTGTGTCGGGTGACTGCTGAAAAATGATTGACAATATGGAACTACATACATGTTTAGTATTTTTAGAATTTTGGCGTTTATGCCATCTATACCGCATGACGAAGAGTTCTTTAATTGGTTAATAACTTTTACAATTCCCTCTGAATTGAATGTAATCTTTGGCATTGGCGGAAAAGCAAAATGCGGAAAATCAGGAAGTTCGTTGTTAGGTTCGTTAGTAAAGACTGAACAAAATGCAGAGTTGACGGATGGAACGTCGCAGTCGGCAACGGGGGATCCAGAAGTGTCACAAAGAGAGACTGTGGTTTTGTCGTCCGGTTTCATAATTTTCCAAAAGCGGCGTGGGTATGTACATGTATTACCATGTACATACATTGTCACTGGTATTACCATTAATATGTATTACCAGTGACAATTTGTATTAGATGCTGCAAATCACTTCTTGAATGCTGCCCTCTGTTAAGAACGAGTAAGAAATGTGTTTTTTCGTAAAATATTATGTTGGCATGCCCGCAAAATCTTTCCAGGAATAACTGTCTTCAATCTTTTCAATATTTGTGTTTGTGTGTGTGTAACAGGTACGGCAAATTCACGTAAACTTCGGAACTGCATCAGCTTTGAACTGAAGAGGTGCCTGATAACAAAAAAATGAAGTCCACGAAATAACCAGGATTTTAATGCAGATTGTTTACGCAAAATGTTAATCTTTTTGCACAAATGATGCGGCCAGGGAAAAGCAAGAATGGGAAAGTACACCTCGAATACGGGCAAAATATAAGTCACCGGAACAGTGCGCAGTATGCTTACGCAAAACTTCACAAATGTACATTTAAATATGCAATCAATAACGGAACTAAGCAATGATCACTATACATAATGGCCAACTGATATGTCCTTGGGCCAAGCTGCTGTCTCGGACGCACCATGTAAACAGAACTATAAAGGAAGAGCGCAGAAATAACGAAAGAAACTACTTCAAAACTGTTTTAAAAGTGCGAACCACTATTGTGCACTCAATTTAAAGGAAGGTTGCCGCTTCTAGTTCAAAAAGCAATGAAGAACAAAAACGACAAATGAAAGTAACAAACAATGCTGTTAGTACGGCTTCCCAATAGTTGAATTTGTTTGGTAACGCCGCGTATGCCGACCTCTCAGTGAACAGGTGAAGCTGTCGATTGGCTGGTAATGTCCACTGATGCCCGTATTCTTATGTTTATAAGGTCACAGTGTTAACTGCTAAAAGGTACAAAATCCTCACGGCTTTAAAAGTGGTGAACAATAATATTGCGTCAGAATTACGGGCTCATTGACCTGAACTCTGGAACAGTAGTGTCTTTTCCTTTCGTTTGCGCTGATTTTTGTCCTGCTCGGTATCAAAGGACAACGTTGACCCGGCGAGGAAGCTTAGCGAAGCGGTCAATGAGTTCCGACACGCTGATGTCGACATTTCTGTGGGCGTACAGAAGTGCCTGGCCAACCATGCGTTCCTCAGACATCGTGGAGCGTAAGTAGTTCTTAAGTAACCTCATGCTTGAAAACGTTCCCTCTGCGCTGGCAGTGGTCACTGGAAGGGTGACTAGAATCCGGAGTAGCTTGTACACATTCGCACAGAACCTGCTGTCGCAATGAGAGGGGCATCGGTTCCTGTACCGGGGCTGGTTTGCTGCTTTGTTCGCCCACTTTGTCCACCATAGTCGCAGTTCTCCAAAACCAGCCCTCGTTTCGACGTCATGCGCAAAAACGGTCAGGAGATTTTGCTCCTTTCTCCCGATCATCTTGCATTGGTGGTATTGCGGATGGTACAATTAATGAAAAGTCCTTTAGAAGTGTCCTGTGCTGTTCGAACCGTTGGTTTAACTGGGCTAGTACGTGGTTCATGAACGGAATGAACAGGGTTCTGCGAAAATATTCTTCCGCACTTTCGAATGCATTGCTCCCAAGGTTTTGCTTCCGGACACCGGCTCGACGGCTGGTGATCTCCACATTCAGTTTTTCTGCCAATGCCTGCATTTGTGCAAATATTTTTGAGAAAGAAACATTCGTGTTCTTGCGGTCACTTTCAATTGTCTGCTGTATCACTTCTATGTCGTCAATGGCAGCGCTCATGTCGATACTCCTCGTCTGCAGCTTCTTTGACAGTGGCAAAGTCAGTGCTAACACGTGTTCCGTCACATGCAGGCTTACAAGGAACGCTGGTGAAAAGAGTGCCAACATTAGACTGTTGCCTGCACTGGACTTTCGCCATTTCCTAAACTTAGTCTCCTCTAGTGCTGCGATCAACGGCTCAAAGAGGCTCACAAATGAAAGCACTGCATCGTGCTTCTCGGCCCAGCGCGTTTCGCATAGTCCCAAAAGGCGCTGCCTTGTAGGCTCAGGACAGCTCAAACTTATCACTTTTCGCAAAACGTGTTTGCGGCTAGAAGATTTACGGAAAAAGGCTGACGTCGCCTTCAGAGTCCCAAAAGAGTTTCGAATGTCTGTGATGGAGCATGCTGCACACACAACTAGATAAAGGGAGTGACGCGCAGTGAATACATAGAGTGCGGCTGGATATTTCTCACGGACAGCAGCTTGAACACCATTCGTTTTGTCGCCATCGAACTTGCACCACCGTAGCCTTGACCACGGAGATGCTGCATGTTAATTCCCATTTCTATAAGGAGCCTTATGATGGTGTCGGCCAGGGCCCGGCCATTTGGTCGTGAATTGGCACAAAGCCTAAGAACACTTCTTCGATTCCGTTCGCATCCTTATTAAGGTACCTTGCACAAACAGTAAGCTGCTCGATACCTGCAACATCCGTCGTTTCATCAGCAAGTACGGAGCAGCCTGCAGCGTTTACTTTTGCGACTAGGCTTTCCTTGATGATTGCAGCAGAGATTTCTATAATGTGGTTTTGTACATATAAACTAAAATATGAGGCCTTATTTGGGCAACTTTCCAAATGCTTTTTTTTTATCTGTGTCGCCACAATCCGCGCGCATGCGAAGCAGCTCTTTGAAGTTGCCTGTATTTGTAGAGGAGGCTGTGCTTGAATCCATGGGACCACTGTCTCTATGTCCACGGAGAGCCACACCTTGCCACCCGCAAAAGAGAACTGTCTCAACAATAGGCTGTAACTTCCTTCGGATCTCTCTTATTTGAATTTGCCTGCCATGGTCCAGCTGATCAACAACACTGGGCACACATCCTGAGAAGGTTTGAAGAAAACTATCGGCTATCAGATGAGCGTCAGTGTGATATTAGTGACTTCATGTGCACCGAAGACTTCGAGGGCGTGCTTCCACTTTTGAAATGGTTGGATACGAGGGCCTTAGTGCGCGCATGTTGGCCCTTGCCAATCTCACTTCTGCTAAAAAGGACACACACTCGGCAAAACGCACCCTCTTGAAGCGCTGAGAAGCTAAGCCATCGGTACCTGTCCAGCCAAGCCACGTAAACATTCGTTTCTGCTTAAAATCGTTCATAGACTTAAACATATAGCATGGCGGAGGAATCCAAGGAGAAGCTAGCAGTTGATGTTTTGTGTCATCATCCACTTTTGAGCCATCTGTGTAGAGCCCGATATCAAACTTGCTTCTGCTAAGATTTTGAGGGTCATAAAAAGATAAATAATTAAATAAATGATAATCAGGCTGAAGCCCAATAAATCCCACCCCCGGGTGACGCCGCTGGTTGGTGGTGTTGAGAGCACGAAAAATTTCGGGGGGGGCTGAAGCCCCATAAGACCCCCCCCCCTGGCTACGCCCCTGCCATACTCCGAGGTACTTGTCTTCGCTTACCCTCGGTATTTCTTGGCCTTGTATTGACACCGCCTAATCACAGGGATCGTTGAATAGTACCATCACTCCACATTTCGTTACACTAAATCCTAGTTTAGAGCTTCATCTTCCCTTCCGCATATAACCTTCAGCCGCTGTATATCATCTCGACTGTCCTCAAATAAGACGATATCGTCCGCATAAAATAATCCTGGAAGCTTCTGCTCATCATCACGTCGCCCTGTTTGTGTGACAGATTAAAACCAAAGTTGCTACCTTCTAGCGCTTTTTCCATATTCACCATGTACAGCATGAATAACAGCGGGGACAAAAGACAACCCTGTCTCAGCCCCTTGCCAATATCAAGGTTCTCTTTGCTACATAGTCCTTCCCATTCTATGCAAACTGTATTTTCTCAGTATATCTCCCTCAAAGCTGTATACAGTCGTCGCCTATACCCATTCCTTTCAATATATCTGACAAAATTTCCTGATTAATGTTGTCGTACACCCCAGTGACGTCTAGAAAAGCCATGTACAAGGGCCCATTTTCTATTTTTGATATTACTATACACTGAGTGAGAACAAACAGGTTATCATCTAACTGCCTGTCGACTCGAAATACATTCTGAAGTTCTCCCAAAATATTGTTATGTCCTGCCCACGTTTCTATTTTTATTTTTACTGCTTGCGTTGCCAACCTGTATAGTACCGATGTAATGGTTAGTGGTCTATACGAGCAAATTTTATCCTTTTCTCACTTGCCTGTATAGATTGAGTTCATTCTACTTTTTTGCCAACTGTCCAGTATTTACCTGTTCTGTAAGCATTTTTTGCAGCTTTCGGTCTTTGGTGTTATGTCCTAGTTCGTTAATGAGGCTAGCGGGAACCCCATCTAAACCGGTGGCAGTGCGCTTTGGAATTTTTCCTTCGGCCTTTTTCGAGTTTAAATTCTCAAGTAATAGCTCTTCCTCGTTGCTCTCTCCGCCACACTTTTACTCACTGGGGAAATCCCCTGGACATTCTTTTTAAACGAATCGGCTGTCACCTTTCGGATGTAACCTAGCGCTTCGTACCTTTCCAACTGATTTCCTCCTTCATCTACAATATGTTGTTGCATTGTGACAGACTTCCTACCTAGCGCCTTCATGTGGCTTGATAGTATCCTAGGTGCGGCCTAGGATACCCCGTGTGTATCCCGCGTGTACCCCATGTGGGGTACACATTGTACCCCTCACGGGCGAGGGCGCCCCTAGCGGCTGCTCCTGTCCCTATATCAAACTTTCACAGAAGCTTCATGACCAGTAAAAGTATCGAAAACGGCAGCAAGGCGGCTGCCACAATGACTGCTGACTCGAAATTGGATGCTGAGCCTCAGATGCCACGGACAATGCCGGGTCGATAACACACTGCCGGGACCTTGGTGACGTGGGGGACGAAGCATGCCAACGTGTGGTTGTGTGCGCCATGTGTGGTTTGCCTTGGACAAGGGTTGTCGGTAGAGTTGGGCGGGCTACCAGTGTGAAGTAGCCCACATCCTTCTCTTCCACTTTTCCCAAGGGGAGGGGGCAGTGCGGGAGTGCTCGGCTAGAGGAGAACGACGAAGGATGGCGCACTCACAGCTCGGGCTCAGCGGCCGCTGACGAACAGTCGCGGCCGAGCTCTCGATCAGTAAAGTCGTGTTCCTTGGTGTCTCGGCCTTCATCTCTAAGGGGTTTTTGGGCGGCAATTGGCCCAGAACCCTACACACTGTACCCCAACAGCCACCAAGACTTATGTTGAATTCCAATGGCGGAGTAGGAGCAAGCTTTTCTGCTCTTTCTTGAGCATGTGTGTTCCAATGGCAGAGTGAGGGCGGGAGTCAAGCATTCCAATGGGAGAGTCGGAGTGGATTCAGAGTGGGAGTGGAGCAGGTAAAGTTGCTCCGCCAAAATCAGCGGAGTCGACCGGAACTCGGTGTCACGTACTTTAACACGTTTGTGTACAAGCACAGATGGCCGGAAGCTAGCCGAAGGCTGTCTATAATAGGAGGTCATCAGGACCTCGATTCCTTGATAGCGAAATGAGACATGGACAAGGGAGACCAAAACGAACTGAGTCTTTATTTTCCCGCGTCCCCATCTTCCAGTCTCCAGGCGTGACGCCCCAACACATACAACAGTGCTGCGCAAGGGCGCTTCATGTTAGCTATTAACATTGTGACACTCCTCCCTTAGTAAAAAGAATAATTATGGGGAGTACCTAAGCACTGGTTTTCTCTACCTTTTGCTGCGTCACAACATTGGTTTGAATGACGCAGCCACGGAACAGTCACTGTCCACAGGAACGCCATGGTCGCTTGCAATAATGTCAGTGTTCATGGCACAGCCCCTTTCAGGCAAACTTGTTGTAGACGGCTCGACGGCCTTTTGCTCCGGCATGTCCGGAAAAGTTGGTTTAAAGAGAGGAGGCTGCGCCCACTGTGGTATGGCTGCGGAACTGGCAGGGGTAACCGTGTCTGATTCAGAAGTAGCCGGTGGCCCTGTCTGGGCAAGACGCAAGTGGTCCCCGTGTCGGTGCCATATAGACCTATCGTCGAGAATGATGCGGGCCGACGGCAGAGTGACGTCGACAACACTGGCCCGCACCCATGGTGCTCCCTGTCGAAAGTTTCGCGCATACACGCCGTCTCCTGGTTGCAATGACGGAGCCTGAAGGGATCCTCTATCGGCGTACAACTTCTACTTAAGTTGCCTTAGAAGTACCGAGGTCTGCAGGCTTGGCCACAAGACATCCAACGGTGTCTTGATGGCTCTGCCTGTCAGGAGTTCGCATGGTGGCCAACCCATTACTCCGTGAGGTGTAGTCCTGTAGTGGAATAAGAACCAGGACAGTTGTGTCTGGAAGCTGCCCGACCCAGATTTCTTGAGTTTGTTTTTGACACTCTGTACTGCTCGCTCTGCGGCACCATTGGACGCAGGGTGATACGCGGTACCAGCACGCGGCGTATTCCATTTCGAGTCAAGAAGTCCAGGTACTGTGCACTGGTAAAAGCAGGACCATTGTCCGAAACTATGATGTCGGGGAGGCCATGCTGGGCGAATGCCATTCTCAAGGCAGAAATGGTAGCTTCTGTTGATGTGGAAGACATGGGGAAGACTTCTATCCATTTCGAGAAGGCGTCTACTATAACCAAGAATGTATGCCTTAGAAATGGTCCCCAAATCAATGTGAAGCCTAGACCAGGGTCGCTGTGGGAAAGGCCAGGGTGTCTGCTGCACTGGCTGGGCAGCTCGATGTTGAGAGTCTGGCACGTACCGCAGCTCTTCACACTGTTTGCAATGTCACTGTCAATGCCTGGCCACCAGACATGGCTCCTGGCAATCATCTTGCTCTTCTCAATACCCGGGTGGCTGGCATGGAGCACGCCAAGTACCTGCACCACCAATTTTTTCGGAATCACGACTCTTGATCCCAATAGTAGACAGCCTTCATGGAGACTGAGTTCCGCACTTCTGAACTCTCTGGTCATGCTGGTCCGCTGCTCTGGTCACACTGGTCACGCTGTGAGGCTTTCTCCTTTCAACACAGATAGGACAACATGGCTCAATACAGGATCGTCCCTTGTGGCCCGAGCTACAACTGTTTTGTGAGAGAAGTTGTGGATATGCCTCCTCCAGCATGAAGATCTCAGCAGGGCGAGGAAATGCAGTGCAGTCATTAGGCAGCAGCTGTCTACTAAGCGCATCGGCATGCCCAAGCACTTTGCCAGGTTTGTAGACAAGTTTGTAATTGTAAGCGAGAGCTTCAGAGCCCGTCTGACTACACTTGGCGAAGCTTGCACAGGAACAGGCTTGTCGGTACCCAGAAGTCCAAGAAGTGGCTTGTGGTCAGTGTGTGCTTCAAACAGTATGCCCACAAGTACTGGTGGAACCGATCCACGCCAAACACCAAGGCCAGTGCTTCCTTGTCAAGTTGACTATAGTTTTGTTCTGCTTTTGATAATCTTCTCGAAGCAAAAGCAATTGGACATTCTCGGCCATCGGTGTCTTTGTGCACCATAACTGCGCCTATACCGTAAGGTGATGCATCAGAGCTGAGACACACAGGCCTGTCAGGGTGGAGATGTACGAGAACTGGAGCTGAAGTCACCAGATGCTTGCAGGCAGTGAAAGCATAGTGCTGGTCCTTTCCCCACTGCCACTTCTTTCCATCACCATGAAGCAAGTGTAACGGACGGGGAAGTGCAGAAAGGTTGGGCAAGAAACGCCAATAGAAGTTGACGAGTCCCAAGAAGCTTTGAAGTTCCTGGACATCTTGTGGCACAGGAGCGTGCAGAATGGCAGACACCTTGTCCATGTTCAGGGAGAGGCCTTCCTTACTGATATTGTGCCCGAGATACTCAACTTATGGTATGAAGAAGTGGCACTTCTCGAGTTTCAACTTGAGTCCAGATTCTTGAAGTTTGCCTAGTACCGCACGCAGGTTGCGACAGTGCTCAGCACCATTCACACCAGTTATGAGAATGTCGTCAAAATAGACCGCTACATGTGGCAGACCCCTGAGCAAGTTCTCCATCTCGCGTTGAAAAATAGCTGGAGCAGATGAGACCCCAAAAGGTAAGCGGATGTATTAAAACAACCCCGTATGCGTCGAAATCATGACATACTCTCTAGAGGCCTCATCAGGGCAACTTGCTGGTATGCGTCACGCAAATCCAACTTTGTAAATTTCTCACCTCCAGCCAGCACAGTCCACAAGTCCTCAAGCCTTGGAATATGGTAGCGTTCCACCGTCGCGACTGGGTTAATGGTGACACCAAAGGCCCCACAGATTCTGATGCGCCCATCCCTTTTTGTCACGGGAACAATTGGGGCAGCCCACATTCACCGGAACAATGATGGAATCTCTTATTAATTGCTGAATTTCCTGCATGACTCTGTGTGTCAAGGCATATGGCAGTGGGCTTGGCTTGCAGAACGGTGGTGGAGCATCTGAAGGTACATGTAGTGAAGCCATCGCACCCTTGAACGTACCCAAACCTTCTTCAAACATTTCAGTGTAATCTTGCACTAAGTGTTTCACATCAGAAAGTGCATGGATGTTCACTTCAACAACGGAGACGCCGATGCCCAATTCCTGCATCCACTGGCATCCGAGCAAAGTGGTGATCCATTCCCGGCCAGAAAAATTGCTAAGTCAATCGCCTTGCCATGAAACTTTACATGGACATCAGCTTTGCTTTGTACCTTCTTTAAATCCCCGGAATAGCTTCGCAGAAATACTTGAGACGGCTGCACCGGAATTGAAGGTAGAAGCTGTAGCAAACGCGACTTGGCAATGACTGAGACGCTCGCCCCCGTGTCCACTTCCATGCGGAGCGGCTTGCCGCAAACTTCAACACTGACGGTGAAAGGTGGAGGCGCCTTGGTGTAGTCAACTAACCACATGTCGAAAACTTCGGCGGGCGAAGCTGTAGCGGAGGCTTCATCCTGGACAGTATTTACGCGATGACGGTTGCTCGCCGACAGTGAACTTCGGCCCGCGAACGAACGCGGCCTGGGAGACCCGTCACTCTGTGATTGCTCGTCTTTTCGTTTTGTATTGCAAACTTTCGCCAAGTGGCCGCGTCTGTGGCAGTAATTGCAGATCATCTTCACATGTTGGCAAGCCGACACGAGGTGTGCATCCCCACAGCGATAACAAGAGATGCCTTCGGCGCTGCCATGACGCAGAAGGTGGAGAAGTAGGTGCCTGCGTTACCTTGCGCTATCTCCCCTACTACTTCTTCTGCTTCCATTGCTAGGGCAGTCTGCACTGCATCTTCGAAAGTTAAGTCCGCTTTTACCAGCAATCTTGTTTGGATGTCTGCGTTGTTGATGCCAAACACGACGCGGTTGCGGAGCATGTTTTCAAGCTCTTTACCGAAGTGGCAGTGCTTGGAAAGGCTCTTCAGCACTGCAATGAAGTTGCTGACAGACTCTCCTTCCACGCTAGCGCGCGAGTTGAAGCGGAAACGCTGCACAACAGCAGAAGGCTTCGAGCAGTAGTGGTTTCCTAGAACCAACAGAATCTCGTCCAGCGTCTTGTCATTTGGCTGGTCAGGCTTGACCAAATTGCAAAGCAACGCATACGTTTTCTGCCCGCAGCAGCTGATGAAGACGGCTGTTGCTTGTCTTCAGTGATGTCATTCGCCGTGAAAAGGGCTTTCAGCCGATCCAGGTAGCAGGGCCAGTCATCGCCTCCTCCCTTGAAAGGCTTAAGATTGCCGAAATTTGGCGTTTGGACGGATCGTGGGCAGGAGCTCACGAGAAAATTCTTTTCATCTTCGTCGCCAGCTTATACAAGCACAGATGGCCGGAAGATAGCCGGAGGCTATCTATAATAGGAGGCCATCAGGACCTCGATTCCTCAATAGCGAAATGAGACATGGCGCTACGAGAGGCCAAAACAAACTGATTCATTATTTTTCCTGCGTCTCCATCCTCCAGTCTCGAGGCGTGAAACCCCAACACACAAAGCAACAGTGCCGCACGAGGAGGCTGTATGTTAGCTATTAACATTGTGATAATTTGCTTGCTTGGGGGTGCTGTCACTGTCGCGTGTTTTGACAGTAATGGTCGATGACATGGGTGTCTGGGCAAATCGTGCGGTATTGCTTCCACTGATCGATAGCGAGAACTTCGAGTCAGAAACTCCAGTTCCTGCACGAGCAACTCATCAGATAGTGACAGCGACACTGAAACTGCTGCGTACGAGCGAGAATTCGACAGAGTAATTAGCAGATAGGAATAACTTCAAGCAAGGTATTCTGGGCAACTCAAGCACTTCCGCTTCCTTCTTGCTCCCATGCTTGCTCGCGGCGTGGATTGTGTTCCAGTCGCGGATTTGGGGGCGTTTCTCTATGCCAGAGTCAAGTGCTCGCTTGCAGAGTACATCGGCTGCTCCAACTCTGCCATTGGAATTCAACATTACACTGCTGCTATTGGAGCAACTCTGATTGCTATTGTGCTCAGGGCGGATCCAGGGACCTCCTTTGAGGGGGGGGGGTCCCTAATTCGGTTGGGGGGGGGGGGTGTATTGCACAGCGCTCGCAGTAACTGAAGGGAAAAGAGCGAGAAGGCGAAGGCACATTCCTTCGCATTAAGGTCTGCATTTTTCACGTTCTTGCAACCTCCTTCTGTCATCGCATGCAACGTGATGAAGTGCTTGCTTGAAACACGACAGAAAGGAACCAGTGTTCTTTAAAAAGGACTCTGGTGAAAAGTATTTGCACGTGCAGTAATGTTTGGAAATAGGAAAATAATACATGAAAGGTTTTGCTGCAGTTACTATCGCCGGTTTCAAGTACCCGACCGAATACGAGCGAGCTAGAAATGATCGCGCTTTCATTGTTATCAAAACCGTCCGAGAAAACGGAGCCGCTAATGTCACATTGCTTTTTGTTTCGTTCAACTTAAACATCTGTATCTTGATAAGATAAATCTTGATACAGTATCAGCCTTAGCTTAATCTAAAAGACTTCGGAAATCATGTGCACACGAAACCAATTCACTAATGATCGACTTACGTTGCAAAGCCTCCCTCAATTGCAAAGTTCTTCCTCGTGATACCACGCAGCCATCTCCCTCACCGTTTGATGTTTTCTTTTCCTCGTGGAACAAAATTTGAGCAGCCAACAGGACTGCAAGTCGGCATCGCACTGCAGCTGATGCGACCTTGCTAAAGATAAAGAGCCTACTGGTAGCGCAGATGTTTGCCTGTGGTTCCACGCTCCCCCATTGTGTCTTTTTTCGGCGAATGAAATTCACGGCGGTCATCGGATGGAGGGGAAGATGGTCATGCATATTTCAGCAGCCCAGAGGGGATTTTGACGGTGCCAAAGAAGCCTTTCATAAACTGTTGGCAGTGGCGCCCAGTGTGTGTCTCTCTCTTCTTGTCTGTCGTCGTCTTTGCGCCTATTACCTTGGATAATCCAAGAAGCCTTCGTTGGAAATGTGCATAGGGAAGCAGAAAAGGGCAAAGATATGCGGAGAGCACAGGTATGAGATTCTCCTTTCCCCTTTTCACAATTGTCTGCTCTTTCGTGGAAAAAAATACAGCCCTTACTTCGCAGTGCGTGAGGGCATATAACCCTTTCTCAAAGAAAGCATTGGAATGCTTCACCTATTGAAAATTCAAAAGGACGGACCCCCTAGACACACTATTCCCTCCTATTTCACTGTTTTTTTTTTCTTTTCCTGAATGTCCTCCCTCCTCAGGTTCCAATAAAATCTCCCTTCTACTCTCAGGAGCGTGACGACGATCAATTTCAGCTTTTATCGTCACACTCAACAAGGCAATGCTCATTTTTAAGAACGTCCTTCCAAGGTCATTTAACTCCCACTGCGCCATTGGGTGTACCGAGTGGGACGATCGAGTGCCAAGCTTTGCTGAAAGGCCTCATTGGGCACTGTCGGGAGTCGCCTTCTGGCCAGGAGCCTTCGAGGCAGCAGTGAGGAAGACGTACGGCAATGTTGGGAGATCAAAAGTAAAAAGATGTTTACTTGATTACATATCGGTAGCGGATGCCTCTTCCAGCAGGCCGAAAGCCGCCCGGCCTAAATGTCTTTCGGATGATTGCTAGGGAAAATATGTTTACTTCATTTGACCAATAACGTGACAGTCTCCACACGATACTATGGGACCACCTCTGTTCCACACCCGAGAGGAGGGAGGCGAGCCTGTCAGATTTGGCCAGATCCTCCAAACAACCACCACATAACTGCACCAAGAAGTTCCAGGCGAATTACTCGATGGAGCCGATCGTTATCTTCTTCACAGTGGTGACGACAATGCGACATCGCTGAGGTCATTCCAGACACATAGTGACCGATCCCTGCAACTGGAGACATATTGCAAGAAAGGGCTGAGCGTGTCATCAGTGCGAGCCCCCTTCTCTGGCTCGCTTCAGCTCAGTTGCAAGCTTTTCGGTTAATATTTTGGAAGAATTTGGTTTTATATAGCCACTGGTGGTGACCTGTAGCACCCTCTTGGACCATGTGTCTCTGACAAAAAAAAAAGAAGGGAAGGCTCCTTTCTTGCTGCTGCTGTAATGGCCACGCTTATTTCAAAAACCTTTTACTTAGTAGACTAGCGGTTTGGCCTTGGTTTTCCAGTTTTTCTAAAGTGACATAGCACGAAGCAGTATGGGGAACACATCAACAACGAAGACGAGCGCTTCCTTCCAAATGAAGATTTAATGTTTCCTATAGACATAGGAAAAGAAGAATGAACAAAACAAGGAATGCGAAATGCAACACAAGAAGACCTCCCTCTGATCACCGTGTGACTGCGCTGGCATCTTCCAGAAATGCTAACTCCCTTATGGGACAAGCGTATAATACCTCTGACACATGGGCAAAAGTACTTTGCAGTAAACCCCTTTGTTGCTCTGAAGGACCCTCTGAAGAAAGAGTTTGCGCTGATGACATGCGACACTGCACTAAGTTCTCTAGGTGGTTTGGTGCCTGCCAGTTAGCGTCGGTTTCTAGGATGTGCATTGCAGGAAAAAGAAAGAAGAGAAAAAAAGGCACTGCTCGTTAAATCGGCTGGAGAGAACACATTTTTAAAACCACGCTGTTGGTTGGCACCCATTGTGCAGACTGCAATGCACCACTATGGACAAAGCAAATGACACTGCCGGAATTCAACATGGCGCACTAGCGACGTGATGCGGGCGTAGGAAGGAAGACGTCACTGCCACAGCAGTGCATCTTCGGGGGAACACGCATATTTACGTCACAGAGGGATTAGTGCACACCTGGTGAGCCTTCGTTAAAAGGCTGCATTGTTGAGTTCTGCACACTGTATGCGAGAGAATGCCCTTCTCATTCGAAATGTGGATGCGGAATCCGCTTTCCGAAAGGGAACATTGCCAGGAGGGAGATACTTCTTTGTTTTGTTGTCTTGGGCAGAGGTGGTCCCATGAACAACTTTCCGGAAGATGCCCCTTAGCATAAGGCAGGCAGGCAGGCAAAGAACTTTATATAAGGAGATTGGCTTCTTGGAAGGGCGCATGCGCGACGCGTAGCTTGGCACGTGCAGCTTGATGCGAAGGCAGAATGGTGACGTTTCCATCAGTTTAGATGTTGTTTTACACTTTACATGTCACGTGTCCAGAGTAAAATTTTCAGTTGAAGTCTAGCGGTCCCTGTGTGCTTCTTTCTCTGTCCTTGTTTTTGTTCCGCTATATTATGTATTTAACTTTATTATTATCCGGAGGCGGTGCTCGACCCCCTTTAGGGGGTGACACCGGTGGGCCACTCCCACGACGGGACGGGGAGGTTAAACTCCACGGCCATGTCGCGGGCCCTCTGGATGGCCCTAAGCTGGTCTCCTTTGTCTTGGCTAGTGAGCAGATGTTCCAGTCCGCCGCCTTAGAGGGAGACTCGCTGCTCCCGCGCAACGCAGGGCATTGCCACAGCATGTGTTGTAAGGTGCATTTGGGGTGACCACAGCGCGGGCACCCCGGCTCTATGCCATCCATGTACTTGGAAATTTTAAAGGCGATGCATACGCCTCCGTCTGTAACAAACGTAGAGTGATTGATTGAGCCCTGTTTAAGTGTGGGTGCGGAGTGGGTACCTCCGCCTCTCCAACTGGTAATGTTTGCAGATTTCATTAAATGTTAACAACGGATCTCTGAAGTACCAAGTAACGTCCTCAGCCTCCGATTGGTTCTCCCCGACGTGGAACGTGAGACCTCGCGCCCGGGTGAGCCAATTCGTTGGCATTGAGGATGGTTCCGTGCACGTGTCGGCCAATGTGTGCCGGGAACCAGATGATGTGCTTTTTGTCTGACCAATTGGCAGTAGAGAGAACGCGCGCTGCTTCCCGACAAACCGAGCCCGTCATGAAAGCCCGTGCGGCTACGCGCGAATCTGTGTAAATGGCGGTGCGGTCGGTGGAAGGGACTCTACAGTGCCCGTTGTTGGCATGCTCAAGCAAGCGATCATTTAAACACATTCTAGTTCTGTCTGAAGGTAGAGAATGGGGCGGGTAGAAGTGATGGGTGCATTTCTCGCCGCAGCTGCTTAAAAAATTCCGCGAGCTGGAAAATGGTGCTGGAGGGTAGTGGTTGGTGGCTTTGCGGGGGGGGGGGGGTCGCCCAATCGCCTTCCCCCCTCCCCCCTGGAGAATTTTACAGCTGAAATATCAAAATATTATAAGAATATGTGGGCCTAGAAATATGGCCCACACTTTTGGGAAGCATCGGCGCCGGACAGCAGCTTACGAAATCGTTCACATTGTCTGCACAAGTATAGTGTACACACACCGGAAAAAAATAACGCACATTTAATACACTTTTTCTTGTGTACACTAGTTGTGCATGTAGCACAATGTGACAAGCATTCCGTAAGCTGCTGTTCCTACTGGGCCCGCCAAGCAAGTGCTCATTGTAGTGCGAATTCATTACTATAACCCTAACATCAGGCGACAAGACTTTGGAGCGCCCACGAGCCGCTGACATATATCTCTCATCTTGCTGCCTGTGCCGAGTGTCAGCTTCGAGGGTGACCACGTGCTTTGCGGTGAAGCGGCAACAAAAAGACTGGCGCGTTCGGAGGGCCAACTTGAAAAATTATTTTTTTCTTAAAACAAAAATTTTGATTACACTTTCAGCATTAATTAGAAATGAAGTCTTCTGTAAAACATTGCTCACAGGGATTTTTACTTGGACGCATCAGTACGAAAAATACGGTCAAATATGACAAATCGCGTATTTCCTCTGATTTTGCAGTTTTTTTCGGGAAGATTACAAGCCTATTTCACCTCTAAACATTTTTCTCGAATATACACCTTATTGAAAACCACCATAATAATAATATTCGTTAGGGAGAGTGCGAGTTTGCTTAAGAAAAAATCGTGAACTTTGAATATTTTCGTTGATTTTGAAAATACGTGGCTGACACAAAAATTTCACAATTGTCATTCCACGCCAAACGTCCCAGCCATTTTGGCGACAATCTCAAATGTGATAGAAAAAAATTGTGCCGATTTCGTGCACGGAAAACAGTAAATTTGCTTGAATATTTCGGAGAGAAAAATTTTTTAGTCACATGGGAGCTTTTTGAATTTCACAGAATGTCGTCCGAGTGATGCTTGTTAAAAAATTATTTCTGAGAGTTTTGTTTTCTGTTTCAATGCCAATTTGGTTTACGTTTTACGCAAAAGCATCTGCGTAAGATGTTGAGTCTCAGTTATATTACTGCAATTTTGGTGCCACATACACCTCCACATATTTGTCAAAATGTTCTGTTTGCATTTTTTCCCCTTTTAATACTGCACTATGTATGCATATCTCTGTAATCAATACTTACTCTACAGAAGGTATATTTTCTCATAAAATATTTTCAGACCACGAAGTTTGAAAACTTACAAAATAAATCACAAATTTGTGAAAATCTTCATTTTGGGCCACATTGAAATGCAATTTACTCTATGTGTGCTCCAATTAATAGCAGCTTTATACCTCATCGAAGCAAATAAACGGTTCTTTTTATATGACAACTTTTATCATTGCAAGTTTTTGTTTTGAGGAAGAAAATTTTTTGAATTTTTGCCATTAATGGCTATCTTCCCATTTGTTCATGCAGCTTCGTTATTGAAGTTGCCCATTGCCATCAATGGGGACTTCTAAAATATTTTATTCCTTAAAACAGAATTGTAATGATAAGGGTTGCCATATAAGAAGAAATATTTATTCCTTCAATTGAGGTATAACGCTGATTTTTAATTGGCACACCACGTGGTGTAAATTGCATGTCATGATGAAGATTTTCACAAATTCATGATTTTTTCTCGTAAGATTTACGAGCTTCAGTGGTCTCAAAATATTTTCATCGCAGTTATACCTTCCATAGAGTAAGTATTGATTACAAGAGATATTCATACATAGCGCAGCATTACAAAGGAAAAAATGCAAACTAGAAACATTTACAAGTTTGTGGAGGTGTTGTGGCAGCAAAATTGCAGTAATATAACTGAGACTCCAACATCTTACGCAGATGCTTTTGGTTAAAATGTAACCAAATTGGCATTGAAACAAAAAACGATACTCAAAAATAATTTTTTAACAAGCATCACTGCGAATTCGAAAGCTCCCACTGACCAAAAAAATTTTTTCTCTCTGAAATATTCTAACAATTTACTGTTTTCAGTGCAAGGAATTAGCACAATTTTTTTTCGATCACATTTGAGGTGGTCGCCAAAATGGGTGGGATATTTGGCGTGGAATGACCCAATTATTAATAGGACAGCTAAAGAGAACCTCTGCAGTAGCACAAGCGCAGTTTCGAAGGTAAGCAAAAAAAAAGATTTTATATACATTTTTTTATTAGGCACAGTTTAACAAAAGCAAGTGCACTTTGAGAGGGCGCCACGGTCGTGAAAATGTTTTTCGAGCAAGAATATTTGGCACAGTACTCAATGTTATACAGGGAAAAGGCGCAAATCGTATCAGCAAAATCTGTGATGTGCGAGCGCCACGTCTGGGACACATGGTCGTATTATGTGCAAACCTGAGGAACCTCCCTAACCCCCCAACCGCTCTGCCAGCGCCTCACAGGTACATCTAAAGTGACATACCTGTTATTAAATTCCAGAACACAGTATGTTCAACAGTTTTTTTTTGCATCAGCACATTAGGTGTTTAAGAAAACAACCTTGCACATGTAAAGGCCACTGGGTTTCAAACTCCTGTTCCTACGATAACGTGCACTTTGCGAAATGAAAACCACTGTGGTGGTGTGCTACATTTTCCCTGGGTAATTTATGTAAGCTGCTGCACATACCGTAATGACTGGGTCTATGTACGCATTCCAGAGATCACAAGCTATACTAGTATTGTGAGGAATTTATCTATAAGAAGGCAGCAGTGGTGTCAATATTTCCACCATTCTAATAAATCACGCATGTGTGGAGGAATAGCTGAAATCCGTGTATTTCTTGCGTGCCATGCTTCAGCAGCCAGAGTAAGGTGACTGCCGTCTCAAGGCCCCACTCAGTTTGTATGTAGTTATACACTCAAATACTCTGAAGGACCAAAACTCTTATTTACTTCAGGTACCCTCAGTCACTGGTGGTTTGAAAGGTTTGAGTGGCGTTAACACTCGGCAAGAAATTAAATTTAGAAGAGGACGGAGCATTGTTGTGGGTTGGTATAAATGTAACAACATAAGAGGAAACAAAACAGTGCAAAAGACGGATCACTAGAAAAGGAAGACGCTCACAACAAAGGTTTATTCATCAACATATGTACTTGTGCAGTCTTAAACGAAAGAAGGAACAAAGGCAAAATGAACAAACTATCAGCATCATCACTGCTAACTATGCACATTGCGCGTACATCCATGTGAGAGATAATCAGTGCCTGTCAAGGCAGTTGATTGTGTCTTCCTTTTCTTGTGATCCGTCTTTTGCGCTGTTTTGTTTCCGCTACGTTGTGCCAACGCACCTAAGCATCCACTTTAACAACACTGGAATACAAGTGGAAAGGATGGAATTGTGGTAAACAGCCTGGTGAGAAGAAAAAAAAGCAACAACGAAGTATCCGATATGCGTACATGTGCTTGCATGTATTGAATGCACAAAAAGCGTATGCTGATGCGTGCAATTGATTACCTTTTTTTTTTTGTTGTACTTTGTGCAGGGTGGTCTACCTGTTCCAGTACCTGCCATCATCACGCGAGATCGTCTGTACGCATCTCGCAGATCCTGGGGAGTTTGCTGTGCTTCCCGACTGGTACCTGCAGGCATTCGATGCCATGTGATGTGCACCTTTCAGATGCTTGCTATGACTGCGCTGCAATGACTGACAAGTTCTCTGAGCGCACATTGTGCCACGTCTTGTCGCTCTCTTCCCAGAAGTGCTGGCATCTCAAGTCAAGTGTTGACCAAGGCTGTTCTTAAGAACAGACAGTGCAGCAGACAGCAAATGCAGGAATGCTTGATTTTGCAGCTGTTCAATACAAGAGTGCGTACTGCTTGTTGTGCAGATACCATAGATCCTAATTATATAATTATGTCACATCTCACACAAAAATAACTTGATTATATTCATCTTCCTTTTTACACATAGCTCTTACGCTGCAATAGCAGCAAACCAATTTTTAATTTACTTCTGTACATGCACTAATTCATTACATTCATGTTTATTTACCGAGGTTCAACTGTAGTAGTGCACACAACTTTGTTTGCATTATTGCTGGCTTGTTTCTTCCTAAATTTCACACAGGGTTTTGCAGCAAGTTTAGCCTAACGACACAAGCATTTTTTGCCTGTACTGTTCGCAATAAAGCAAAGTGTGCATCGTTTGCTGCAACGAAACGGTCGTGTTATTTGGCACTGAGCCTTGGCCGTGACTGCGTTGTGTTGGCACCAGTTCGTTTTCACCGCTAGCATGAAGGTGCGTTCTCTTTGAACCACTCACGTACCATTTGTGAGGAAAAATACGGCCTTGATTCTTGGTTTTCTTTCTCCACATTTTGTGTGTCCTCACAGAGGTACGAAAAAGCGAAAATATATACTTAATCTGTACCTTGGGCAACAGACAATTGCTTTTGCATTTGTGTATACGCAATCTGCACGTTTGCAGAGTATGCAGAGTAAAACATTGGAAATTTCGTCAAGTCTGCCCGACATGCTGAAAAAATTAGCATCGCTAGGTATAAGATTTTCTCATTATTATCGTTGCTACTGTTGCATGAAATGAGGTGGCAGTGCTGCTGCATTTCCGTGATGTTGTGCTTTACAGCTCGCCTATGCATGACACCTTGCATGTGATACCAAAGAAACTGATTTCCGATTGAATTTAGCATGTACATGGTGGTGCCACATTTTCCTCTTTGCCAGCGCATCTTCTGCTTTCTGGGCCTGCAACACTGTCGATCTGGCATCACTTCTTGCAGCAAACTGCACATAAAGCAGTTTGCAATACGCAGTCTGCGTGAGCATGGCCTCCGAGATTGGGCACTTCACAGATTGCCACGTATCTTGGACGTGTGAGGTTCTTCCTTTCACGAGCAAAAAGTGTGGATCTCAGAGGAAGGTCCTGTAATATTTGCCAGCCGTGTTAATTCTAGACTGCCAATGCCTACAGCTGCAGAGGTGCGTTATAAATCGGTAGCTGCAAACTTTTTTTTTAAAAGCATTTCCATGTTACAAATTGCTCAGGCACCAGGTAGTATGCATGCAAAGTAAATGTCACGAAAACACCTGTATTTATTGGGTATTTGTCTGTTCACTTGCATGTGGTATCTTTAATGAACACGCAGGGATGAAAAAAAAAGTTTTATTACACTAACATATGAGTAATGTAAAATGAAACGTTCAGTGGTATCCATGCCTTCGACCAAGACCATAAAGCCACATTTCTGTATTCCGCTTCCCTTTCTTTAACTTGTTCTCACACTCTTATATCTTAAAGCTCAGACATATACTGGCCAAGAATAAAAGCAAGTTGCATTCAGGTTTACCACTACTTGTACACTCATGCTTGAGCAATTTACCTTAGAAAAAAATCTTTTGGCTCTTTATGCAAAACAGCATGCAATTAACGCAGGTACTGTGCCACTGTGTTAATGTTCGCGACTTTGTGCATTTAGCCATAAAAGTCTATGGCATGAGTTCGCCCACAGACAGATTTCTGCACTGTAAAGAGGAAGTGCTTTTACTTTAATGTTTTTTTAATTTAATCTTCATCCCAGCAGTCTACAGGGGTCAAAGGTTTTCATCCAGCTGTCATTTGTAAGCCCTTGTTTGATTTTTTTTCACTCTTTGCGTGCATTGGTGCATTCTACCTCTTCTTTTTTCTTACAATGCACCAACTTACCCAGACGTTGTATTTTTTAATCTGAGATTGAGTGCACAGAAAGCTTTCCAGCAAATTTTATGTCCCATAAACTTTCATAGCCGATTGCGCAGCAGTTGTGTGTGTGCAGTGAAAAATAAATTCGTTAGGTGTGGCACGCAGTGCGAAACACATTTGAGACACCTTATTGACAAGCTTCAAAATGCTGAGTGAACGCATTATCTGAGGTTGCGGCGACTTGGGAGCGTTCTCTGAATTTTACTGAGCAATGATCATCGGCAGTGGCAAGCGCACATTAATTGATGGCACTCTGGCTTGTTATCACTTCAAGGCAGGAAAAGAAGTATTGATTTGTAGCAGCCTGGTTACTAACTTCATCACCGCAAACTGGCTGCACAGGCATTGTTAATATTTACTCTTCTGCAGTGTTGAAACCTCAGCAATAAAATTTTGCTGAAGTTCTGGCCATTGGGAAGATACTTGACTTTCTGGTAAAGGCTCTTGGCACAGCATGGGTGAACCAGCATAACGCATATTTTGACATGTAAGCAACCAGATAGAGTACAGACAAATACGTACTTTGTACATTTTCGAACAGCTTCATACAGATCGAGCGGAGTCGCCGCCTGGCAGCTTCTGGCTGAACCGGCCTATTGTGGATTGCGCCATGCGTCGTGCTAGCCACGTTGTGTTTGCATGTGTGCATACATCATGCAGGTCCTCAAAAAGCGGTTTGTTCCATTGCGTTAGTGCAACTTTAATCACTCGTACGTATGCTAACACGATGTAAAGAAGCATTCGGCCTTGATCGGTTGCATATGCACTGTAATAAGATCAGTGAGTGCACTTGTCGAGAGTGCTGTCTGTGGCCGCTGTACCCTCCGTTCACGAGGGTCATATCAGTGGTTCAAGCGCATTGCAGAGGGCACTTGGCATTGTCCAAGATGAGAAGTATTAAATGTCATGTGAATATAGCCTTTTAGCGGCTCGGTGGTAAAAAAAAGGCTCTCATGAGCTTGCGCGTTGTGGTTAGGTGTATATAACTTCGGGACTGTCGTTTATAGGTTAGGCGACGAGCTTTAGTTACGTACGGTCCTCGTCCCACTACAGAAATATTTCTGTCAAGTCATATGTGACACTTCGGTACTTAAATTGTCCCCTAAAAAGAACAGAAAATTGAATGACACGAAAATCGCAAAACTGAGTTGCCTTGCGCAATTTTAACTTGTGGCGAAATTTATACAAAAACACCCGTGTACTTAGATTAAGGTATGCGTTAAAGAGCCCTGATGGTCAAAATTAATCCAAACGGCGTACTTTACATTTATGTTGTAGTAATTCACGCGAAGCCACATCTTTTTCTTTACATTATCTTGAGCGTTTGTGTTGTGTGTTATAGAGTGACGGAAGGCAGGATATTATTCGCATGAAAAAACGTACGTTGGTCCCGTGAAATAACCGGGCTTTTGTTCCATTACTGTAGTGCAACTAATAAATCGAAGAAAGTTCCGTGCTGTACAGTTACCTTTGTGTATTGTTACTGGAATAAAAACAAGCGTGTGCGTTTAAACGTCTCCGTAGCGCTAAAGCGCGGTCAGCCACATAGCTTTCCTCAGTAAACCTATCAACTGTCCTACATTTCATGGAGCTGAATAAGGAATGCGGATGATATTTTAATACGCAGGGCACAAAGTGCTGTTTGAACTCATCGTGCAGGGATACGGGCTTTCTTTTGTTGTGGGGTATCCAGATGAACAAGAAGTAAATACTTAATTCAGTCGCACTAAAACAGTGCATAGTAGGTGGAACACAAGCTGAACACGTAAAAATA
>NW_023614311.1:0-60001 GCF_013339695.2 Rhipicephalus sanguineus
GTAAACGGTCTAGCAAAAGCGGAGAGTCCTTCAGACTACTGGACTCCAATGGGGTAGAAGTGCATGACGTCGCTGACTGTTTTGCCACGCATTTCTCATCCGATTATAAGGCCTCAGACTCTAGCACTAATATCAGACAACAGTCCAAGGCAGTTAGCTCATCCAGTGCTTTGTCGTTGGATGAAAATCTTATCAGCGAATGCATTAAGCGGTTAAAACCATCCTTATCATGTGGCCCAGATGGCATCCCCTCCGCCATACTAAAAGCTTATGGTAGTATATTTGTCCCAGTACTGACTGCGATATTTATTAACTGCCTGGACACTTCCACATTTCCTAGCATGTGGAAAACTGCTCGTGTTTTCCCAGTATTTAGGTCGGGCTCTAAAACAGATGTTTCTAATTATCGCCCGATTTCTCTTCTATGTGCCACATCAAAGATCTTCGGACTGGCTCTTCACAAAATATTGTCTTTTAGTGTGAAAAACTCATTGATTGCAAATCAACATGGTTTTCTTGCTGGCCGCTCAACTACCACAAATCTTGCTAGTTTAATGACGCAGATCTCCACACCTATTTCTCAGAGAGGACAGGTTGACGTAATTTACTGTGACCTGAGCAAGGCTTTTGACGTAGTCAGCCACACACTGATTATGGTTAAACTTGCACACTTTGACGTTGACTTGTCGATTGTGAATCTCTTGCACAGCTATCTGCTCAATAGATCTTATGTTGCCGTAAATGGCCAAACCTCTTCTTTGTATAATGTGACTAGTGGGGTCCCTCAAGGGTCGGTATTAGGCCCACTCCTATTTTTTATTTACGTTAATGATGTTTCTTTTGCCATTCGTAATTATTCTTTCCTCTTGTATGCCGATGACATCAAGATATTTAAGGAAATTCATTCACTTAACGACTGTCGCTTACTGCAGTCAGATTTGTGTTCTTTTTCCGAATGGTGCAATGGCAATAACCTTTCTCTGAATACCTCAAAGACAAAATTCATGTCTATCACTCGCAAAACATCTAGCGTGTCATTTCAATACTCTGTCAATTCTGTGTCGTTATGCAAGGTTTATGAAAGCAGTGATCTTGGTGTTGTTGTTGACAGCGTGTTAAACTTTTCTTCTCACGTTAAGCGTGCTGCTATGCGGGGCCTTCGTTCTCTCGGATGTATTTGTAGGATATCTCGAGAATTGAGGTCTCCCATGGCCCTACACAAATTGTACACGGCAATATGTCTTCAACAACTTGAGTATGCGTCCGTGATATGGAATGGCATTGCTCAATCCAGCGGTAACACCATTGAACGAGTCCAGAAAAAAATCCTCAGCATATATAACCATCGCTTTGCTAAAAATGACTCTGGATCGCGTTCAAATACTGCTGAATCATTATCACTGCCATCACTTCACTGCCGACAAAATCGTTCTGATCTCTTATTTCTTTACAATCTAGTCCACGGTATCATATCCTGCCCTGTAGACTTCTCAATTGTGTTAATTTTCGAATTCCGCGCAAGTTAACCAGAGAGAACAGACCGTTTCATGTACCCGCCTGCTTTTTCCAACACTCTACCATTCACAGAATACAAAGTCTTTGCAATACTAATTTTCTTGATCTTGACGTTTTTCATAGTCCACAATCACTGTTTTAATCCGAGCTTTGCACTGTTTTCACATAGTATGGCACAATGTACGAAGTCTACCCATCTCCATCTTTCCGCATAATTGTATACATGCAATTTCATTTTTTATTCCCCTTCAATATTTCTCATGTTGTCTTATTTTACTCCTCCCCTTTTGTGTTCATTTCTCTTTGTCTACATGTTTTTGCTCTTTTATTTCTGAAGACTGTCTGTATTGTATTGTTTATTTTTATCGTTTTTTTCTTGCGTGCGCCTGCACAAAGACCTCACGGTTGTTCCTGGGCACGTTAAGTAAATGATTGATTGATTATTATTATTATTATTATTATTATTATTATTATTATTATTATTATTATTATTATCGAAGGTAGTAGTAGACGGTCTCCCGACCCGGTGCCGGCCCAAAAAGACAATAAAACAACGGTGCCCGCGCCGAAAGCATGCGGCGTTCCGTCGCCGCCGCATCACCACTCGCACTTCTCTCCCACCTGCCTGGCTCTCCCTGCGCTGGGCTCGCCCCACACTCACACGCTCATTCGTTTCCGCCACCGAGCGCAGGAGACGCTCTCCTCACCAACTCCCCACCTTACCACGTTCATTAAAGCCAGCAGCAAGATCCGGCGCATAGTCGTTTCCGTCCGATTTCTAAGGAGCTTCGCTCATCGGTTGTATTCGTACACGGAACAACGGCTAGTTCTTGGTAGACCAGCCGGGAGCTAGCGGGCCGCTTTTAAAGATCTGTGCCGCCGGGCTCAAATTTCGAGCGAATATTAAGTGTCGCAAATACTTGACGTTCTCGCTCTTCGCCGTCGTAAAGATAACAACATGACCGAGGAAGACAACGTAAGCGATGTGCGCAAAGGTATTTCACACGACGCTTTCAATCTGCTGGTGTCTAATGACAGCTGAACCGCGGACGACATCAATAAACAGTACCGGCGATTCGAACAACTGAAGAGTCGCGGCCTCGCAGAACCGTTCATGCGGCTTCCTGATACCGCTGCTACGTTATCCTGCAAGGGCCTTCAACCGAGATGCCGTGAACTGCCCACCGCCGACACCGCAGTCCACATCGTGTTTCGCGAAATCGAGGCGGCGTCTGCACTATCCTTTCTGATGTCCGATTGCAGCCCGTATGTTCGCTCGCGCAAGCTCGTGTAAGTACCGTGACGCCCCCTCCGCGTGCTCCGGAAGCGTTGCATCGCTATCGTGACAATGCACAGTGGCGAACGCCGGACGGCAATCCAATCTGCTTTCATTGCTATGGGAAGGGACATAGCAATGAATGCAGATTTGCTTGTCGTCCGGCATCGCCACTGGGTAGGGTCACGATAGCGAAGAGACGCTAATGTCGTTCTCACACCTGGCCATCTCGCTCGTTTTCTGGCTATCGATGCGACGACAAGCAGCCCCTGCAGTTTGCCGCTTGTGACAGTGGACCACACAAGGCGGCTCCTGCAACACCAGACCGATGCTCCAGTCGTTCGCCCTCCCTGCACGAGGATCGCTCTCCATCATTTGAGCCCCGCCCTACTGGACGCCCATACTCGGAAGACTGAGCAATGCAGCTCCCAGAGGTTACGCTGCGTTGGACCTCCGACCAGAAAACCACCTGCTCACCCTGACTACGGACAAACACCTGCTTGCTGTAGAAGCAGGCGCTGCTTATACAGCAGCACCTGCTGCAGCAGCACCTGCAATAGCACCTGCAGCAAGCAGGTGCTGCTTGCTGCTCTCATTGATACCGGTCCACACATTTCCATCTTCACGAATTCGCGCGAGCACACGGAGACAAAAAAAGATACAAAAAGACGTTACACAAAGAGATACACAAAAACTAACAACTTGGAGTTGTTAGTTCGGACTCGTCTTCGTGTATTGGCCGCAAGGAGTTACGGAGTCGCCCTCAATCGGACGCGCCTCGATTGCGTGCTAGGTAGGATACCGCCTGCGCGCTCCCTATAGGTTTTGCAGTCGGCACTCTACAAAAACACCTCGCGGAAGCCCTCCAGGACATTTCTGTAAGTACTTTCGAAAGGAACTGTGTTCGGTACTGTCAAAATAATCATTTTCGACAAACTGAAAGCACAAGCTAGTCTACCGTCGCTGTCTCTTTGCAGCGACGGTAGACTGAGTGAAAAATATGTGAAATATCTCGTTAGAGTAGACTGCCTGTATAACCAAACGGAGCATAACAGAAAGAAGCCGCAAGCCAGCGATCGCACGGGTTCGCGACGACTTACGGTGCGTTTGCATGTATGAGCGCCTGCACGTATGTTCGTACTGATGGTTTCGCTTTTGCTTCGAGCGCGTTTTGGCTCCGCGCTGTGAACTTTAGGCCGCAAAATATGAGCATTTGTGAGTACACAAACAACTACTGTTGCGCGGACGCTATCAGGGCAGTTCAAAAACAATTTCGTTACAACTGCGGCTTCGGTGCGCATGGCAACTTTGTGATGTGCCGTCCCGACGATTCAGTGTTTTTTTTTTCGGTCTGAATTCGTGTGCGTTTCAATGTCATTTGACAAGTTGTCTCGCACTGCGTATTGATCGGCCTTCTCAGCGGGCAAATCCCGCTGCTTCTGTCTCTTTATCCAGTGCATTCGTTTCGTTTGGTGCTCACACAAGACGTAAGCAAATGCGACGCCTTTTTTAGATGCGAAGTATCTTAAGGCCGAGCTCAATCCGGTGGTGGTGGTGGTGTGCGGCGTGACCACCCTTACTGCGCATGCGCATACCCTCTCCACTCAGCCTCACCATTCCCCATGTCCTCTACCCCTCTCCACTTCCCCTCTCCCCTTCCCCTCTCCCCATCCTCTCTCCCCTTCCCCTCTCCACTCACCCTCTCCCTACCCCTCTTCACTTTCCCTCTCCCCTCCCCCTTTCCACTCTTCCTCTGAAACGCGGACTAGACATGCTGAAATTCTCTCCTGCGCAACGCCGCGATGAGCTCGAGCGCATGCGCGTCCCCTCCCCTTCTCTCTCCGCTCCTACGCTGCCCCCCTGTCGACCGCGTTCCCCGCTCGCCCTGTGAGAATTAACGGCCAGGCTAGATGGAACATACGACGCGCGTAGCGTCCCTCTTCGCGTTCCACGACGCGAGGTCGGTAGTATGCCCAACGAACGCCAACGGAACGCGATCGTGCAAGTGCTCCGGCTTCGCATCGCCTCATGGTCCCCTTTAGCGGGAGATGGTGTGATTTTTAATGCTCCTTAATTATCGATCCATTTGCATTCCAGTAAACTTGCCGCTCTCTGTCATCAACAATTTCATAGACCAAAGCTTCACCACTTCGTGATTGCTAGTGGAAGGAGAACCAGTTTACGAGATCGAGAATATGGTAGCATGCAACGCCAAGGAAAATAAAGAAAATACAGTAACGTCTTCCAGACTTGTTCTGCAAACGTCGGCTGTGAACTAGGACCCACATGTACTTGAAATATTGGTGAATAAAATAGAAGTTATTGCAGCAACCAGCAGCCACAAAACAGGATAGTAATTATTTGGCGAGTACCCCAGCAATTTTGGCAGCAGTGTCGTGTCTAACGCGAACAGGGTGGCATCGATCCCACTAAATAAATGAGGCTCCAAGAAAATACATGGGGTTGGAGAGGTCCAACGTGAGTATGAGAGTGGCACAAATAAATTTGGGCTTTTTAGCACATTGTGCTTGCGTCAGGAGAACGCAAGCTCGACTGAAAAAAATGTTATTTCCAACATACATGCAGCACACAGCCGCCGCAATTGACTCTCGCTAGTACACCAGCAAACGTCGCGTAGCTTATGACGGCGAAAGCCTTAGATGCCTCTTCAAACGGGAAGATTGATCGTCGGCAGCGTCAAGACAAGAGACGCAAAAAATAATCGTCACGCAATGACGTCACCATATGACGTCAACATGACGTCACATATCTCATAAATTTGTAACTTCATTACTACATCACCATAACGTGACATTACGTGATATCACATGATGACGTGTTCACACGACATGGTCCCTTTGCATTGCCTCCGTGATCGGTGGGCCGATCACAGAGGCAATGCAAAACTTATGTAGCTTATGAAGCAATGCAAAATTTATATATCTTATGAAGGTGAAAACCCTAGATGCCTCAGGAAATAGGACGATTGCCCTTCGGCGTCCCGCGTCGGCGGCGTCAACACGAGTGATGCAAAAAATAATCGTCACGTAATAGTGTCACCATATCACGTCATCATATCGCCAAAATATGTAGCGTCATTATGACGTCCCATAACGTGCGTCACATGATCCCATATTCACACGTCATGGACGCTTTGCATTGCCTCCGTGATCGCTCACGGAGGTCATGCAAAACCGCGTTAGGTGCATAACGCTTTTGGAAGGGGGCGCGGCAGAATCACTAAAACTACTGACAAGAAGAAGTAGATGGCTTTCGCCTTCTAGTCATCTTTGTCGAATGCATAAGGGACCCTGTGCTAGAGCACTGCACGGGCCCGGGCCGTCCGAAGCGTTTTCTGGCGGGCTCGGTCTGGGCTTGGGCTTGAACGTGCGGGCCTGGGCCGGGCCCGGGCATGAGGCTGCGGGGCGTGCCGGACTCAGGCCCGCTCATTAAAATGCCTAAGTCAGGCCGTCTAGCACACGCCCACGTTATGCATTGCAAGGTCTAAGGCATTCTCTGCCAAGCAGAAGTGACACCTGCAAAGAGTAGTAAAGAGTAGTAAAGCTCTTAGTAAAGCTTAGCAAAGGATGCTCATGAATTCACGTGTGTGTGTGTATAAATATCTTTTCGTATGCTAGATGACCTGATAGGACAAAATCGTGCAATCAAAGTAAATACATGTTCACCAGCATGAAAATAACAGTACTAACAATCGGCCAGATCACGCTTGTTCCCCTAGGAGGAATAAAGATATCGGTCTTTTAATTGAGTTTGACACATACGGTACATTTCATTTATATTCCTTGGTATTACGTCCCAAAACCACGATATGATTACAAGGCACGCCTTAGTGGGGAGAGGATTAATTTCGACATCCTGGAGTTCTCTAACGTGCACCTAAAGATAAGTACACTGGTGTGCTTGCAATTCGCCCCTATCAAAATGCGGCCGCCGTGGTCACGGGAATCGCACCCGCGTCCTAGGACTTGACAGCAAAACAGCCTAAGCGCTGAGCTACCACCGCGGGCAAAGCAACATTTAATAATTAATATCTGTGGTTTTAGGTCCCAAAACCACGATATGATTATGAGAGACGCCGTAGTGGAGGGCTCCGGAAATGTCAACCCTCTGGTATTCTTTACCGTGCACCTAAATCTAAGTAGACGGGCCTCTACCATTTCGCCTCCATCAAAATGAGACCGCCGCGGCCGCGATCGAACCCGCGACCTTCGGGTCAGCAGCCCAGCACCGTAACCGCTATACCACCGCGGCGGACGAGCAACATTTCGATGCATGTACAATCCGGCTTTTCCGTCCGATCGCCCGCTACAAAGCGCAAGGTATCATAATTAACCATCATCAACAACTAATATCCTCTAGCGGGCCCGGGCCGGGCCTGGTCATGAACACGCGTGCCCTGGATAAGTTTAGTAATGAACGCTCGGGCCCGGGCCTGGCACGGGCCCGGCCCGGGCTCGGGCTGGGTTCGGTCATGTACGCCCGGGCCCGAGCCGGGCCCGTGCTTGGAACCACGGGCCCGCGCTGGGCTTCATAAAGCGGGCCCAGGCCGAAAAATTAAGCCCATGCGGTGCTCTACCCTGTGCGTTTAAACAATTCAACGTATATAATCAATGACTTGCGCATCTGCAGCCGATTTTGTGGACGCTGAGCACGGGGCCGATGATCAAGAGGTCGCATGGGAGGATTCTGAGATGTCATGGCACGTGGTATAAGGTAGCGCCTTCTCCATCCTGTGGCAGATAAGCATCATTTGCCGGCGGGAAGGGAGCGTCAGTCATCGTCTCAGTGCGCGCTGTCTGCTATTCACCAAACATCGCAGGCCCGACGCAGTAACGAGAGTCTTCGTCGCGGAAGTGCTTGTTGCACGCAAGACTCGTAGCCGATGGCTACTTGCCGGTTCTTAGCATTACAACCCATGCTTCACGCAGTTTCTTGTCCCGCGGTTACCGGTGCAGGCTGACACTGGGCTCCGTTGCGTAAACTCGGCACTGCGACACCGAGCAGTAGAGCCCCATGTTCGTCGTCTTCGCAGGCAGCCACTCCATTAGAATGGTTTCTATTGAGTAGAAAATGAGAGAAAACTTCCGATCTCGAACAGACCGCAGCGCATGTGGGACTTGAAACTCGTTTTCAAAGCACGCGGAAGTGTTCCACAAGCAGCGACACGGCCGCTGAGGCCACGTGATCCTGCCAAGCATGTCATGCCGACGGTGGCGCCGGCGTTTCCAGTGGTGGGCCTCGAGGCTAATATCTTCTTTGTCTCCGTGTGCTCACGCGAATCCGTGAAGATGAATGTGTTTCAACTAGGCCGACTTGTAGTATTGCTTCAACACCCCTCCATAATGAGCACTGATCTTCGGGCACGGTTGAGTAATGTCCTTACGGCGCCCCAGTCCCCATTTGTACGTGTCGCTTGCGGAGGAACTACGGCTGTGCTCGGAATGTGCACCGCAAGTGCGAGGGTCGCCGACCGCCAAACTTCCGTCCTGTTTCATGTTCTTGCACACTCTCCTCATGACGTCATCCTCGGACTTGATTTCATGTTTGCGGCTGCAGTGGGGCCGTGAATCTACTGTGGGAAATATGACATACGCATTGGTGATACCGCTCATCAAAGGCGTTTTAATGCAGGCCACAACGTACAATAAAATTTACGCTTACGCGTGCCTCACACAGCTCCAAAAGGACATACTTCGTAATTATTGCACTCATTCATTCATCCATCCATTCACTGCTATGGCTGTTGGGCCTACCCATTGATTGGTGACATAACAATTGGTGACATATGAATTCGTAGGAGACATTTGTGCGGCAACAGTCGAATCAGTTGCTTTGACTTGTGAAGGGTTGCTTAAAGGATGAAATGGAACCTTGATTTTACTTCTGCTGGTAACTTCCGTTGTGTAGTCTACAAGGAAATCTATTCGTATATGTAGCCGAACCTTCGAAATGAAACTTGATACAGCAGGGAGGCTTTCAAGATTGACTAGGCTACGTGTGCCCCATAAGATGTGGCTCCGTTGACAGTGCGTACGCAAGTCTAATCAGTCCTTTGAGGGACGGCACACTACTGCCCTTTCGCAGAGTGCGTATAAAACATCTTATCTTTCAGTGACTCATAAGTTGAACCACGCTATAACGAACACTCATATGTAATCATAGGTCATAACGAGCTGTATACGAACTTGGTTGGTCGCGCCTCATTAAAGCCACATTAATCCTTTTGTATAACGAAACGTACAACACGAGAGCAGTAGCGATATCAGCTGTAACGAACAAACATTTGGATGGCGCGAGGCTCGAAATACTAGCATAAAAGAGCACAATAAATATTGAAAGACAATTCCGCACCACATTATATTTCGGGGGGGAAACAATAAAATAGTTGAGATTGCAGATATATTGATGGCTAATGCACCACATTATCATAGAGCTTCTCATATTCTGGTCTAATATTTTAGAACCCACAAGAAGACCCGTAAGGACAACATCGTTTGGTTAGGAGCCGATTGTAATGCGTTGTTGCATGTAGGATTTTCGCGCGAGACAAATACCCATTTCTGTCTTTGCTGGTGCAACCATTATCGGATAAACGAAACTAATTTATGGTCCCCATGCTACTGGCATTTAAATTTGGTTCGACTGCACTGCCATGAGACAGATGATAACTTTTTGCATGAGTACTTGTTGTACGATACGCTTGTTGCCTGATACGGTTACGGTCGCATGGGCCCTTGTTACCAGAATCCAATAAAATTCCCTCCATAGATGCTCGAAGCTAGTGGTGTTGATGCCTTTTAGGACGCTGGTGCAACATAAGGGTCTATGCGAGCGTCTGAATCAAACGATACTTCGTGTGGTTGGGCAACCAACAACGCTGAACTCTTTATTTGACTGTCTTATATAGCTTCGCGTGAGAGGGTACCGCTTGCGTACACGCGTTAAAGGGAAGGTAGAAGGCGGCTTGCAGTCAGCGCGTTTGCTGTCAAAATAGCTGAGTACGATACATCTTCTTTGATACAAGAAACGATACAAGTTCGATACAAGAAACGCCGAACTTCAAAACAGAGTCAGGAAGAGAAGTTGGGAGTCTTCACGACAGTGCGCATCGTACTGCATCCGTTGGAGCTCCTTGCGATGAGGGGTCGACCCGCGGTGCTCTGCTTTCACAGTAGCAGCTTGGGAGAAGTCATGTGCGTGGGCTTGCGCATCTCTACTGAAGCCGGGTGCACTTGGGCCATATTGGAGAAGCTGATGCCCCTGCCTCTCGTTTTGTAGGTTATTTCTATTTATGATATTACCACCTTCTATCCTTTAAAATATTTCTTTAGTTTGAAGCACGGGTTCCCTATTCCACATTAGAAACCTTTCATCCTCTGTCTCCACGATGTGGGCCGTGGGAGCCACTTCCTGAAGCACTCTGGCCTTGCGTGAGCAGCTGTCGTTCAGTACACGCACAGTGTCTTCTTCTTGTAGAGGCTGCTGCGTCTTGAATATCCCAACTTCTATGTGTATCCCGTAGCGCGAATAAGGAGGGCGTTTTTTGTGCAACATCGTGGGCTGTCGTTGTAGCTAATTTTTAGACTTCAGAAAAATTGTAACATGCGTGAAACACAACTAGTGGCACTTGACCAGCAAACTAAAACGATGCCTACTCTGTGCCACGGCATATTGGCTATCGGACGTATAATCAGGGTCTCAGACTGTTCTGTGTCCGAATACTTTTGGCATGCGCGGCAAGAACGAATCATCAATTGAATGCCACTGTCCAGCCCCGGCCAAGGCATGAGTGCACGTGCCCTTGCTTTGCACTAATTCATTCTGAGGTGACCGTCGTGTACTTTTATTAACATTTCAGCCCGCATTGACCTAGGTACGACAATTGTGCATCCTTTACGCAATATCCCGTCAATGAGTGATAGCTCAAACTCAAACGGACGTAACTCCTCTACCGCGGTTGTTCGACGCGACACTTCCGATATTATCTCGGAACTTCCACGCGACAGGATCCGATAATATCTCGCCCTCAAGGCGATGTTTCGTCGATCATGCACGAAACGAGAGAGGCTGCATGCACGAAACGGTTATCATGCACGAAACGAGAGAGGCTGCATTAAACCCGATGTCCTCGCAGTTTCCGTCTTCGTGGTTAGCATGGACGGCGGGACATCATGTCAGACGGGAGCAGATCCTTGCTCGGAACGAAGTGTAAGGCATAACGTACCACAGTAAACGCACAAAGAAACGCTGAAGTCTCGGAGGCATTTCCCCAATGTTTTTTCATATTTTTTTTGCCATGGCCAACAATGTTTCGTGGTCCATTACTATCGATATCTTGCGGCCATAAGAGAAGTGGTGGAAATGTTCGCGCGCAAACACTACGACAAACGTCTGCTTCTCGATTTGTGAGTATCGCGTTTCGCTGTCCGCGTTCGAGATGCGTACATGACCGGGTGCCATTCATTCTGGTGTTCTTGTAGTAACACTGCGCCTATGACAATTGCCGGCGCGTCTGCCGATATCTTTGTTTCTCTCTGTTCGTCAGAGAACGACAGCATAGGCGGAGATGAAAAGCCTCGCAAGCGCTTCGCCACTCGCGCTCATGGGCTGCGGTCCACTCAAAAACCGTGTTTTCCAGGCCCGTAGCTAGGGGGGAGGGGCCCAAGGAGCCCGCCCCCAGCCCCTCCCCCCCCCGAAATTTTGATGACACAAGATGTTTTATCGAAAGCAAATTATGAAAATAGCGTTTTTCTCAAATAGTCAAGGACTTCAGCAAGTGCCCCCCTCCCACTGAAAAACATTCCTGGCTACGGGCCTGGCGTCTTCACTTTCCGTCAGAACGACAGAACCAAAATCAATCTTGTTTGTTCTCCGCTAACGCAGGAAACTGCGGTAACGGGGAAGCACATATTGTGGCCTGAGGGTTAGCAAAACGAATCGCGCTTTGCTTGGAACCGGGACCCCCAACAGCAGAGGCAGTGACTGAATACAAAGACCTTACGTATATCTAGAAAGATGACAGGTGATTGTAACCCATACCGCACAGCAACCTTACAAGAGCGGAGGCCACTGTCCTCCACAAAATCCAAACTAACCCCCTAACCACTCATAAACGGTTAGGGCTCTTCAGAGACGGATAGGTAGATGCAATATGAAAAAAATTGTCATACAAATGGCATGGCAAACCAATGTCACATCCTCTGGGAATGCGAGACCCTTCCCCCACTCAGATAACTTCGGCCATCTCGCTTAGAAGCGATATGGGAGACCTCGATACGGTCCCCCGACGACGATGTGCAAAAAGCCGTCGTTGCACGGGCAGAAGAGGTCGCTGCAGGCAAGTGGCCAGCTCCAAGCACCCTAACTTACATTTGAAAAAAGTTGTATCCCCCTTCTACTCCTTAACATGACTTCGCGGCAGCGCTACTTTATCGCAGAGTCTAGCTACATACTTTCGAAAATAGTTCACGACATCCGGCATTCTTCTCAGTGAAATTCTGTTTTGAGGCGCGGACATAGCTCGGATGCTTTCAACCAATTCGGGGCTTCGGCTCACGCCGCCTTCATTGATTGTGTGCCTAAAAAGGTTATATTGTTTTTACGAAACATGCATTTTTCAGGATTAAATGTGAGTCCTGCATCTTTTAGCCTTTTAAGCACGGTGCGCAAAGTTCGTCATACCGTGCTTTGTCAGCGCTCCAACCAATACGTCGTTGACGTAAACGCGTACCCGTTGGATGCCTTCAAATATCGTCGTCAGTGTTTATTGAAAGACCTCAATGGCAGATTATATACTATGCTAGTCATAAAAACCAATAGGCTCCAAAAGGATTGGCGATCGTGCAGATCCTCGATGTAGCGTCTTGAATAGGTATCTGATGAAAACCAGAGTTGGTATCAAGATTCCAAAAAGGATCGAGTGCCTGACATCTCACTATTTGTGTCTTCGGGGATAGGTATCCGGTATTGCTATGCAATATATCTTGGTTTACTTGTTTTGGGTTCATGGACACCCATTGAGGGCCATACTTTTTCTTACCAGGTCCAAGGGACTAACCGATTCGTTAGGATTGTCTACTTTGGTGATGATGGACGGCTTCGCCATGCGTGCCACTTCGTCGCGCAGTGGTTTCTTCAGTGGTACAGTGGTATGTGGACGGAGAACCATCTTTTACTTTTTTGTACGCAGCAAGTTCCATGAAAGAGATGTGCAAATTCCTCTTTGGAGTCTGTGTTTTCACTTCGTCTGACTGAGTCAATGTTGGCGGGGACGATGGCGGAGTCGATGCATGCATTCAAGCCAATGAGCGCTTGGCGTCCCTTCTTGACGATAAAAGAAGTGTCTCTCGTGGTGCCGTTTATCTGTAGTGCTTTCGTGGCGACATCCAGGTGCTTGATCTACGACCCGTGGTAGTCAGTCAGTATTGCCGCGCTCTTGTATAACGCGGTTGGATTCAAGATACGTCGAAAAATGCTGAGAGAGATCAAGCAGACCTGAGAACCTGTATAGCTTGGAAATTCATGTGACGACCAGAGATGATCCCACACAATTTCCAGTCTTTCACAGGATTTGTGGTTACTACACGGATGGTGAAGTGAATGACACAGGAGCTTTCTTCACGATTTTCTTGAAATTCATGGACTTGCGCACTCTTGCAGCATCATAAAAAGTGATCTTCTTGTTACATGCACAGCATGTTTTTCCGTAGGCTGGGCATTGGCGCAGTGCACGCAAGCGATTACAGTACTTGCATCTGCTTTTGTTGACTTTATCGCGTTTACTCCGGTACGATACATCAACCTGCATGGGCTTGTTCTCGCACGCGGCATCTTGTTGTGCCGGTACTTCAGCTGCTCTGCACATGTTTTCAGCCTTTTGAAGGGTCAATGCTTTGACCTGCAGCACCTTTTATGTGACAGATTTGTTATTATTGCCAAAGACAATCTGGTCCCTGATCAGCGACTCTTCAAGGGTCTCAAAATAACAAAGTTTGCCTTGCGTCCTTAAATCACGCGAAAAACGCTCGAATGGTTCCCCTTCATCTTGGACTCGTGTACGTAACACATGCCCTTCATAGACTTGTTGCAGACCTCAAGTGCTTCGTCACCCGCAGCGCTCTGGAGTATGGCCGCCTTTACTGCTTCTGTATTTTTATTTATTTATTTACAGCATACTGCGGTCGAAAGACCAAGCAGGGGGGCATAACGAAAAGTGATTCACAATGTAACTTCAATAAAAAGAAAGCTCAAGTAATAAAAAACATGTTAATGCAGTAGAACACAGGACAAAAATTGAACAAAGCAAAATGGGAACAAAAAAATGCAAAACGCAACTAGAGAATGCAAATCAAATACAACGTCAGACAGTCTGAGATTTTGAGTTTCACGGTTAAGAACAGAAAGATACATAGTTATCAAAGTCAGGATTTTGATTATCACAGAATGCTACAAAAGGTAACGCGTTCCAATCATTGATGGTCTGAGGAAAGAACGAGTTCATGAAAAGATTAGTACGTGCGAAGTAAGGTTCAAGAGTGTAACTATTTGTTTGTCGAGTTTGTCTTGAAATTCGATTTCTTACATAAGTTTCTGGACTAATGTTAAATTTACGAAAATAAAGTGAGTGTAGAAATTTCAGCCGGGCAACTGCTCTTCGGTGTTGTAAAGTAGGGATGTTATTAATGGCCATGATCATTGTTGGTGAGTCATTTCTGTGGTAGGCATTAAAGATAAAACGAACCGCCTTTCGCTGCACCATCTCAAGCTTCTTAATATCTTTCTTTAGATGTGGATCCCAAACGACATTAGCATAGACTAACTTTGGTCTTATAAAAGCATTGTAGGCCAACAGTTTGATTTCTGATGGTGCTGTTTTTAATTTATGCCTCAAAAAACCGAGCTTTCTAGAAGCAGATGAGCATGTTTTATTAATGTGACTTCACCATGTTAGGCGGCTGGTAATTGTGACGCCTAAATATTTATATTCGTCAACCTCAGTCAAAGGACGATTGTTAAGATAATACATATAATTAAAACGGTGTTTCTTATTTGTTATATGCATGACAACTGATTTATCACTATTTAATTTCATTGACCAATCTTCACACCACTTAGAAATGGCACACAGGTTGGATTGCAGGCATTCCTGATCATTCGGAGCAGTAATTGTTTTAAAAAGTATGCAGTCATCTGCAAAAAGCTTTATGTGTACTTGTGATGTGTCTATTGATTTAACAATGTCATTTATATACACTAAAAAGAGAATAGGTCCCAGAACACTGCCTTGAGGAACTCCGGAGGATACTGGTAGAATACCAGACATGCAGTCATTTACTTTAACATATTGCTTGCGATTTTGAAGGTAAGAACGGATCCAATCAATGAGGTTAACAGGTAGGCCTAGAATATGTAATTTAGAAATGAGTTTGGGATGATCTGTCGAGGTAGCCGTCAGGAAAAGGTCCAGTCGTGTCTTGAAGAGCTGCCACTTCTTCCTGACGTTGCCAGTAAACTGTGGCGGGAAAGGCAGCGTTAAGCTCTTCATGTATGGCTGCCGCTACCACTTCTGACACCGTGTAACGTAAGCCTCTACGTGAGCGCCTGAATGAAACGATACGTCCGGTGGTTGGGTAGTGAATGACGCGCATCTCTTTATTTGACTCTCCTGTTTGGCTTCGGTCGAGAGCGTGCCGCGTGTGCACGCGTTGAGGGGAACGTATAACGCGGCATTCGGTGTACGCGTTTCCTGTCCAAACACCGAAGTACGATGCAACGCTCTCGGCATTTACTCCCTGCCTGACAAGCCATCGCCGCCAGGCCTCACACGAGGGGCGATGTTATCGCATGTGCACTTGGTGCGACGGAGACGGCCAGCTGTTTTCGTGTCTGCTTCAGCCACGCTAGTCCCCAGCGCTCGCGCGCTTTTACTAGCATGTGGAACATACGATGCACAGGGTGATGGTATCGATTTGACTTTACTCAGAGCAGAAAAACAACGTTAAAAACCCGCCAAAGGTGTCCATATAACAGCTAACGCAATAAAAAAAAGGGAAAGAAAATTCGGCAGATACCACGTAACGTTGGAATCTATGCTGTGCGAAGCATGCAGCGGAAAGGTGGCTATGGCGTAATCTTTTTACATTGAGCGAAATGTTACGAAATCACGCTACACATATGTGCAAATGTGATACCAACACACAAATCTTAAGAAGTCACCGATTTGTTATATACCAGTTTTCAGTTGCGCAACGATGCCAACAACAAGATTGGTACTACAAATACCACGCGCGGTAAGCTGATACGTAGTGATTGTACCTGTCCGCTACAATGAAGAACGCACGCACATTTCACGAACCCTTGTGCATGCGTGGAAGGGGCTCTTGACAGTTCTCAGGTAGATGGCGGTGAGTGCTACGTCTTTGTTATTGTGATTGATGTGCGCAACGATGACCTTGCCGATTCAGCTGCTTGTCTGGGTGTTCGGTGCCTGGCGGCCGGCGAAGTGGGATGTGGCCTACGTTTAAGTTCCGCATCGCCGTGGTTTAATACGCGCCCACGCCGCCGCACCTGCAATGAAGCCGCTTGCTGCAGGCGACACAACGGAATCCCGTGATTACAGTGGGATGATCACTCCAGGTTTCAGAAAGTGCTAACACGCCCATTTCTGTGATCAGAGCGTCTTTTTCGAGGTCCTGCGCGTGCACAGACTACGTTGAGAGCGGTGAGCATCATGCGAGTGTTGTGATTGTGGCACCGAATGAAGGTGGTAGCCCGGTCCAAGACAATGTGTAGAGGCCTGTGTGCTAGCCAGCTGACGTCATCGACAGACTGTCTGTCGATTAAGCCGGCGACATGTCGCAACCTGAAGTCACATTTTGCGTTCGTGAGGCATAGGCCGTCAAGGATGGTAGCCCAGGAAAGCGTTACGTAGACCAGCTTCAGTGAATGACACTTATTGTATCCATAGACTACCATGGCGTATATGGCTAAGGCATTTGCTTGCGCAAGGCGAACTGTGTCCTCTTGCAGGATATATCTGTGTTGCGTATATCGTGATTGCTGTGGTTCGCATTCCCATGGGCACTCATTTCAATTGTATTGAGGGATGTGCGATAGTGATCTGCTTCTTCCTCGCTGGGACGACAATGCTTACCGTTGACTTTGGAAATTCAAGCCACAGTTGCACGAGTTCGCCGTGTTCGTCACACTCGATGTACCACAAGGTGACCATGTTTACATTAACGAGTCCCTCGCTTAAGTCGATGTAGGCCGTGATCATTTACGGCTTGCGATACTCAGGCGAAATCAGACCGGCTGGCCACCCATGCCGTTTGCGTTTGTCTTGGCCACTTTGGTCAGATCATCCCTGTGTACCTGCTCGTTCCTATAGCCAGTTATGTTATCGCATGCTCGATGACATAGCATCGAGGCAATGTGCATTATAGCGATCGACGTCCGCATTGCTGCAGTGTAGCCGGATGCTCTCAGGGTACTTCGCGGCGTCTTATTCGCGTGTCACAAGCAGCTCTTAAGCAATCTGACGTCATCCTTGTTCTGCATGAGGCCAAGGTCCAGCTTCTTAAGAAATTAAGAGAAAATTGCGTCATTCTAGCAAACCACGTGGACGAGTGGATGGCAGTTGAGCATCTTCCAGGGGTGTTCTATCTAGCTCCCTCACTTGCCTTGCGTTTCAATGTCAGTGTTCACGGTTACCGTGTTGATTGAGACTGTGAATTACCTGCGGCACTTACCCGCATACGATGTACTGTGGTATGCGGGTATGTGCCTAAGAAATGCGAACTGCGCGGCATTAACGCGCTCGGCTGTCGGCGTTTATTTTATGCGAAGCATTCCTTGGGGAACTTCTGCAACCTTGAACGTATCTATCTATCTATCTATCTATCTATCTATCTATCTATCTATCTATCTATCTATCTATCTATCTATCTATCTATCTATCTATCTATCTATCTATCTATCTATCTATCTATCTATCTATCTATCTATCTATCTATCTATCTATCTATCTATCTATCTATCTATCTATCTATCTATCTATCTATCTATCTATCTATCTATCTATCTATCTATCTATCTATCTATCTATCTATCTATCTATCTATCTATCTATCTATCTATCTATCTATCTATCTATCTATCTATCCCACGACGCAAGCTCCATCTAAACCGTTCCCTTATCAGCGCGGCACTTCAGTTAATGCAGGCAACAACGACAGTGATGCGTTCATATTCACCTAAGACGACCCGAAGGCGAATGCCATCTGTTTTTTCTTCTGAGCCGATGTTTCATGGAGCCTACATGAACGGCCAATCATGCAATCTCCTAGATGTATTTATCCTGCCCCGCCACCCTCCGAAAGCTTTGTGCACCTAGCGTGCTTCCGCACTGCCTCCTGGATCGGAGACACCTCACCTGGTTTTGCACTGCCTCCATGATCAGCCCACCTTTGACCAAGCTGTGATGTCATGGGATGACGTTTTAGACTAATGCCACAGGAGCGAAAGAACGAAACAGCTGAACCAGAATCGACGCCAGCAGCAAACACGAGCTGTGGCTTCACGTGGCACTGCGACCGCTTCTTTATTTTCATCTCTTGCGGCCGCACGCCCTCCGGGTTTGATTGCCGCCCAACGGAGGGCGCTACAACGGCATTACGTGGCGTTACGTAACATGACGTCGCACCAGAATTTTGACGTCATGATGACGTCTTCACGTGGTGATGATTTTTGTACCACTTGTCCACGACACCACCGACGACACGGGACGCCGACGGTACAATTTTGTGTTTAGCGAGGCAAGAAGGCATTCACCTTAACCCTTAGTGTCCCAGGTTCTGTACAATTGTGCCAACAACATTTTTTCGCATATATGCAATACAAGCACATAAAAAAGGGGAAATACGCAGAAAACTAAGAAATCATAGGTTGAATTACGCAAGAAAATGAGTGTCCGCATATGTGGACAGTAGGAACAATGGTTAAAATAGGTGAAACCGTTCGAAGAGGTTTGTGGGCCCATCTTCCTCAATGAACAGGTAGACACTGCGTGCGTGTCTTCCGTTTACATTCTGGCATTTTCCAGCGTTGAGCATTTGGCTTTGCGATTTGTATGGGCATGTGAATGATACAGTCATACCGTACTGCATCAGGAATATCCGAGGCCCTGTTGGAGCCTAGTGCAGCCAAATACCCTCTGCTCTGCAATATTTTCTATGGCTTGCTCGGCCTTCATCAAACCTAATGCGATTTGAAGCTTGTAGTGAGCCAGCTGCATGGGTGATCCTTTTGTGGCACGATAGAGCAGCCAGCTGTTGACGACTGCTAGATCAAGTAAGTGGAATATTACTCTTTTGTACCACTTCTTCGTCTTCAGGGCGTTCCTGTAGATTGCAAGAAGCTGGTCTGCCCTATCTACGCCACCCATACTTTGATTGTACACTTTCACAATGCTAGGCCTCTGGACTTCAACAAATGACTTCTGCTTTCGGTCATATCTCCGGCAGTACCCGACAGGGTTCACACTATGTTTGTTTGACCCGAGTGTACAGTTCGATTGTCGTACCACTGACAAATCAGAAGGTCGTTTTCTTTTTCCCGGCGAAAATCAAGTGAGCCACGACCTTTAGCCTTTAGCTCATTTTCATTTTGCAATGGACAGCGGCCAGTCCTCCCGCTTCTGAGAGTTGAAGTGCAGCCCAACTCACGCCGCTTCATTTCAGCGAGGAGTTCGGCAGATGCGAAAAAGTTGTCACAGAACACTTCTTTTCCTGTGCAGCCTTCTGTCAAACGGACAACTATCTTCCCACTTTCGCCAATTCCATTCTCAAGTCCTGTCGGCTCTGAAACAAGGTTGTCACCACATAGCTCAAACTTATACACGTAGCCTGACCTACCAGCGAGTGTCCACACTTTATAGCCCCATTGTTTTGCTTTTTTCATCATGTAGACTTTTAGGCTGTGCCTACCTTTGAAAGTTATTATAAATTCATCAACTGCCAGACATGGTTCCATATCAGCGGCATCCAAAAAAATTTTGTTTAGGCGTTGCAAAGCTGGGCGCGCTCTGTAGAGGCGATCATACCCATCTTCTCCTTTTTTTTCGTATCATCGTTGTTTGCGGCATGAAAGAGAGAAATAATTTCATCAAATCGGTTTTGGGGCATGTAATCTGCAACGTGTGCCTGACGCAGTAGTCGAGACCAATACATGCGCCTGAATGGTAGACACACAACTGACATGTACAGAATTACCCCTGGAAATTTTCTGATATCATCTATTCTTACTGGCCTCACTTTTGTCTTACTGTTCTGAACACGGATGCGGTTAGTTTCGAACGTCAGGTGTTCTAACAAGTCCTCATCGACGAGCTTTGAGAACATGTGAAGTGGCGTTTTCGCCTCTTCCGGAGTGACCAGCGGGACAAGTTCGCTCTCCGGGAAGCCTTCATTTACAGGCACATCTTTTTTCACCCAATGCCAAATCTTTTTTGTCTTGTTTTTTTACTGTGGACGATTCTTCCACTTCTAAGTCTTCGTCTGATGAGTCCTCTACATAGTTGTCGATGGGACCTTTGCTTGACGGCTCGGCCGCAACGCGCTCGTCATCGGAGCTGTCCATATCGGAACATTCGCTTCCGCTGGGCCACTCGAAAAGTATGGCCTGTATATCCCCTTCAGGCGCAACGTCCACATATGTGGACGCAACTTGTTTTTGACAGTTTTTCAGACTGGTCGGAACGAAAGGGCAAGATACATTGGGCATGCATCAATTGAACCTTCTACATAGTCAACGTGTCTTGACTTAACCTCAATGTGCTAGGTATGACCATAACTGATCACTTTGGTGAAGGCACTAACGTGACCCACGAGTCGCTCAACGTGCCACGTTCCAGGACCAACGTCATAAGTATTACTTTTCTCCGCACGAAATGAACACAACTAAAAAGAAATTGCGCATGCATTTTGAGCCAACAATTTCCTTACACTTATATAATAATGGAAGATCACTGACTGCAGAGTAATTAAATATTCAATTATCCTCTAATTAAGATGAATTAGCAAATCTCGCACAAAACAACATATTTTCATTTTCTTTCTCGGAATGTAATATTGAGTGCCTTAGAATTACGTTGTGCGAATTTGAGACATTTGCAAACAGTGCATCATAATTCGCGCCTGAAGGGGATATCATCGTCACTTAGTCCACGTCTGAAACGAAGAAAATAAAGTCTAAACGCAAGTTTCAAAATACGCATTTCACCACGTTACAGAGAAACTTTTGTGCATAGCCGCGCGGCAGCAACGCGGCCCCTACTACCATGCAGCGTTCCACTGACACTTCACTGAACTCTCTAGGCCTGCCGTCCACACATGTGGACGCCGCCAAAACGACTTTTTTTACAAAACGTGAGGCGCTCGCATTGCAACGAAACTTGCATAAAAACAAGGTGGCTCCACTCCAACATGGTGGCTCCACTCGCTCCAAACGTGCGACGTGCGTCCGAAGCCACCTTGGTGCCGACAACGAGGTCCGTCACACAATAGGAGAGAGAGAGAGAAAGGTTTATTGTGGCAGAAAAGCTGAGAGGTCAGCCTGAATGAATCTTCTGGCCTGAAACTCAGCGTTAGGAAAGGGGAGGGGGTGGGAAAGAGAGGAGAGAGAAGGTGTTGATGATGAGGAGAAGGAAGGTGGCGATGAAGCAAAAGCTAGAATGTCCAGAACCTCTTTACAGTGTCTTGTCGAGCTCTGTTTTCCGCAAAAACTCCTTCAGCGCTTTAAAGGGACTGTCTACCGTCTTTCATCGGTTTTCTGTTTGGCACTGAAATAAAAAGCGTACCACGTGGTGTGTCCAACCTTGCAGCAGTTTCTCTGGAAAGTGAGTAGAAATTTTTAAAACACAATTTTTCGATCTGCGTTCGGTCTTCTTCCATTGTGGTGAAACACGCCCACAATACTAGTTGGTGGACGCGATGACGATTGGAGTGCCGGTGAAAATTAAAACCGAAAGCACATGTGATTTCTGTAGGATTACTTTATTTTCCCTGAAGACGAATGTAATGAATGTAACACTCTTTTTGAGCGCGCTACCGGTTAAATGAAGCCTTATTATAAGATTGCAGAACACTTGTTTCGCTGTAATCGCAGTGTACGCGTTTATTTTAGCACTGCTGCCGCAATCCAAGCAATGTTGAGTCATAATAAATGCACGTCTTGACAACGCGGCATATGTGAGACATTCTAACAACAATACGACCAGCGCAGATAGCCGCATGGCATAGCGCATGAGTTGAAGCAGACGAAATCGAAGACGGCTCCGCAACCAGCGCCACGGGCCGCCTTTTTGATGCGTGAGAAAAAAAAAAGCAAACAATTACTCTGACGCATCCGAAAGCTGCCTCAAGTGCGTGAATTGCAATTTCAAGTTATACATATTCCTTTTCAAGCAAAATGAGTCTACCTGCGAGGATTTCTCGTCCTGCCAGTAGATTGACCACATCGCTGTTGGTTGACGCTAGCGGTCATTCTTTCACGACTTTGTACATCAAATAAAAATAAAATTTCTTTTTTATGGGGCAAAAGCATGCTCGTTGCCACCGATGTGACGAACGATCTTCTCATTTTCACCACAATCAGAAAACAATTTCTGTGCGGTATACAGTCCCTTTAAGAATATCGCGCTGATGACGAAGTGGTCGTCCCAGGGCGTTTTTCTGAAAATTGTTGTTCCGTAGATTTCTACAAGACGGTGGACATCGAATTTCTGTGCGTGATATATGGTAGGCAGACGCACAAGAGGTGTTCTGTAGTTTCAGGAGTGCCACATACCTCGCAATTCAGACTGACCGCACAGCCGATAAGGTGCAGGTAACGACGAGTGAACACCACGCCTAGTCGTAATCTGTGGAGTAGGCGTTTACTGCACCTTTTCATGGTTGGCGGTATTCTAACGTGCATGTACTGGATCGGAGTTCGTGAAGACGGTGGTGAAGATGACTTGGTAAAGGCCAATATGCAGCAGTGGTTTCGCGGAGAAGCGTATATACAACGATGTCCATCTCACGCCATGATGGCATGATTCCCTCAGGCTTCGCACCGGCAAAAGTTGCGGAAGTATCAGCGTGCACTTTATCAAGACCTGAGGTGCGCCTATCCATTCCCAGAGTGGGTAAAAAATCGCGTATACCCTCATGTGGCCTAAAAAATTAACGGACACATCGACGGCCGCGGAGATTGTGGCCATCCGCTAGGTAATTTTTTATATATCGACGCTGCCCCCTTGCAAGTGGAGTATATTTTGTGACTGCAAACTAGCGCTTCAAGTAATAAATTCGGCGCTTAAACGAAAGCCACATTATCTTCGTGCTCAACAATTAGCCGAATCACACGATGTAGCCCTGAAAACGGGCTATCGTTAAGGTATCAGTGCATTGCATGGCACTGCGGCCTACATTGAAACGAGCAAGCCGATGCGGAGGCAAACATGGTTTACACAAAAGAAGAAGGCGAGAAGGTCTTTGCGGTCTTTCAGTTATGTAGTTGACTTGTAGTGCGTCTACGTATTTTACGTGAGAGCCAACACGGACACCATGGTGAAGCGGATTCTGAAGGCAATATCTTCCTTACAAAATTCATGGGGTTGACCGCGCCACACAGCCTCCTATATATAGGAGGCTGTGTTTCTACGAACTAGAGTTCACAAGAGGTGTTTCCAAAATGTCGCGATGTCAGCCGCACTGCTTTTCGACTACGACGCTTCTTTTTCTTTTTGATTGCATATATTCTCCTTGCATTTAGTGTCGCGCTCGCATGGCTCAGTTCCTCCGCCGCAGGCGGGCGACAGCGTAGATGCTCTCTGCTCGTGCAGGTAAATTTGGACAGATATATGTTACACTATGGCACATTCAGCTGGACGAGAAGCTCTGCCACTGCATACAATCCATCCGTCAATACAAATAGACTGCGTACTCTGCAGTGCGCCAAACCTGCATCACATGGTCTGGTAGTCAGAGAAGAACCTACTGACCATGCCCATCCATAAATCAACCAACGACCAGTGAAATAACCTGCTAAGACCAAATCCCGAGGGCCAGATACACCTAGTTAATATGTCTAGGCTTTCAGCATAAGCCCGTGGCTTCCTGGAACGATATCACCGTTTACCCGAATATATGTCACTTAGTATACCAAAATTTATTTTAATTACTATGATAGAGCACACTGTATGGTATATCATTTTCTGAGTATACGCTGTGTTGAACACTGTGGCGGCCCTCAGGCTGATCAGCACACTCTCGAACGCATGCGAACAACTGCGGCCCCATAAAATACCGTAGAGTAACTACGTGCCCCCTTTCCGTTGTTTTGCGACCAGCACTTTTCACTGCAGTGCCATGAAACGACTCTCCGACCCTACGTATGTCATTGAAGGGGCATATGCTTTTGTATGGGAAATGTGAGCTGATCTGCAGGCATTGTTTTCGAGATGCACTTTTTATAGTGCGACGAGTAAATTCAAGCCGCTTCGTTACTACGTCCGAAGTTCAGTAGGGTACGCAATTGGGCTGGTTGGTTCCTGATTACGAGTGCAAAAACAGCATTAAAAAACGCCAGGCCTGCGCGGAAAGCGCAGCACAGTCACAGCGAAAGCTGGAAAAGCGGCATTTCTAGAGCTCATTGTAAACTCTCTTGAGGCTACTAATACAAGTACACTTGCAAGGTACCCACTACACCATACATCACATTATTTGTGAAGTTGGGAAGCACCTACGACGCCATTATTCTTCATTCTGCGCAGAAACGAGTCACGAGCTTCACATCTGTAAGGCATTATGTGCACTTTGTTCACGCGACGACTGATGAAGAATTGTGGCTCAGCCTTATGTAACGGGTCGGAAGGGCTAAACGGGTCACCAGTTAAGCAAATCGCATTGTGTGATGGCCGGTTGTTATTACGCTCTCCCACCATGCAATATAACATGCGTTGACGTGAGGAACAGGGAGAGAGAGGGGGGAAGAACTTTATTGAGACCCTGCGGAAATGGATCATGTGGTTATGGGCTTACTTGGCAACCAATACAAGTGCACTTGCGAGGAACCCACTACGCTATAACTCATCATAATTTCTGTGAAGTACAAAAGCAGCCACTATGCCATTTTTCGTCATTGAACGGAGAGCTGTGTTACCCGCTAAAAACATGTAAGGCATTATGCGCGCTTTGTTGATGTTGTGCCTGATGACGATGAGTAATTATGACACAGCCCTCTATAATGGGTTGGAAGCATTCAACAACCTACTCGTTGCGGAATTCGCATTGTGTGAGGCCTGGTTACAGAATTCACGCCGTGTGACGCCTGTTTGTTATTTCACTCTTCTATCGCGCTATATTACATTGAGTAGTGTGGTTCCTTCCGGACATGAAGCCTGTATAGCGTCTTTTTTGCGAGGGAAAATCCGTAAACAGGGGGTTGGTGCTGGAGCTGACGTTTGGACAAGTGGACTTGTATTCTTCAAGGCTGGAACTGATTTCCTTAGCTATCGCGTGTATGTGCTTCGTGTTCTCTCCACCAGAAGGGAGAAGGAATGGGGCAGAGGGGAGAGGCCACCGTGACGACTGGGTCAGTCATAAGGAACGCAAAAAAAAGGAACAAAAAGGGGGGCGGGGGGGTCGGGGGGGGCGGGAGACGGGAGGGTGTACGTTTTGCTGAATGATTGTCAATGGAAGCACGTGGCATATTAACAATAGTAGGTTTGAAATGCCTATAAGAAGCGACTAACTCTCATTCGTTTTCGTTGTGTGTGTACCATACCGAATAGATTCAAGAACCCCCTTAAAAACGTTAATACATGTTGGCTGTAGTGTATTGAACTTGTGAATAAGGTATCACTACATGTATATTTTTTGTCTCTTGGGGAGACGGAAATTTAACTGAAGTATGTAAGGTTTGAGATCGTCGAAGTTGTGACCTGCTACAATAAAATGCTGTGCCACTGCTTTGGGCAATTTCTTCGTTGTGTCCGCGCGATGCCTGTTTAATCTAACATTAACAGGTTGCCCCGTTTCGCCTATGTACCTTTTTTGACAACATGAACATTCGGTCATGTAGATAACGTTTGAACTAGTGCAGGTAAAACTAGATTTTATGTGATGGACTTAATCACTTCCGGTGCTTTTAACTATAAACTCATCTTGAAGGTGCTTGCAAGTCTTACATCTTGGACGAGAACAAGGTGCTATGTGGGCAGTAGAATGAGGGTTTACTTTAGCATGCACTAACATGTCCTTAAAATTCCTATTGCGGCGACACACGACCTTTGGTACTCCGGGAAACGCTTTTCAAAGGCACTCGTTGCTTGCAAGTATTGGGTAATACTTACGGAGGATATTATTTATGTTTGGTAGCGCATTTGAGTTTTTGGTTATAAATGCTGGCGGCTGGCTAGGCTGTGCTACGGGGGCCCTTTGAGCTAGTGATGATTTCCTATCTAGTTCACATGCTTCGTTGAAGACCTTGTTTAGAGCATCATGCGGGTAATTTCTTTTAAATAATGTTTCCTTTAGGTTGCTTAAGTGGTGAACGTAGTCACTGTCATCGCTACAGACCCTTGTTATACGCCTCGCCTGTCCTACAGATATTCCTTGTTTGCAGTGTCGCGGGTGATGACTAGTGTAATTTAGGTATTGCTGGCTGTATGTTGGTTTTCTGTAAAGCGTCGTCTTTAATTTTCCTGCTTCAATAGATACCGTAATGTCTAGGAAGTTAATTTCACTGGAAGAGTGGTGCATGGGGAATTTAATACTAGAGTGAAACTTGTTACAGTGGTCAATGTATGCGTCTAGTGTACTTACGCCATGTTCCCATATGATAAATATGTCGTCTATGTAACGGAGATAGGTGGAAGGCTTCACTGGATATGACTCCAACAGCTCTGATTCTAACTGTTCCATAAAAATGTTGGCGTATGTTGGCGCAAAAGGAATTCCCATACTAGTGCCGAACGTTCGCAGGTAGTAGCACGAAACAAATTCAAAATAATTTAGCGTCAAGACTAGCTTCAGTAACGATAGGTAAACCTGAGCATTATGTGCTTGCTTGTTTTCTATGAGTGATTTTCAGACCGCTTCAATTCCTTCAGCAATGGGTATATTCGTATACAAGGAGCAGACATCTAATGTTACCAGAAGGGCCTGATCCGAGAGTATTTGTGTTTCGTTAATGGAATCTATTATTCGAAGGAAATGAGGTGTATCTTGAACAAAAGACGGTAGGTTAGATGGTATTTAAGATAAAATGATGATTTAGAAATGTTGATAGCGACTCAGTAGGTGTATTATTGTTAGATACTATAGGCCTGTCCGCGATTTACGCGATAAACAGTTCATCTGTGGACACCTTATGAATCTTCGGAAGAAGGTAGAAGTGGCCTGCTTGCTTGTTTTTAGGCATCAGGAACCGGTGCTCAGAGTATGTGATTATTTCCCTGGCTAAAAAATCCGTGATCGTATGTTGTATGCTATTACTATATTCTTGAGTCGGGTCCGAGGCTAATTTTCGATAGTGCGCGTTGTTGCTGAGTTGTCTGATAGCTTCGTTTTTATAATTTTCTATAGGCCAGATTACTATACTACCACCGTTGCCCGCTGGTTTTATGACAACGTCCTTTCTGTTTGAAAGTTGTAAAACCTCGTGTTCTGCGTAAGTTATGTTCTTCGATTTTCGACTCCGTTTAGCTGTGCTCATAATTTCCCTTGAGACTAGTTTTATATATTAATCTAACTCTTGGCATTGTTCTGCATCTGGTGTCCAAGTGCTTGGCGGACGCAAAAAGTCATTGCTTACGTCTTCTGTATCTGCCTTATCAAAAAAGAATTCCTTGATGCGAAAACATCTTGAAAACTCAGTTATATCTTTGTGGAGCTCGTACTCGTTCACTGCATTGTTTGTGGGACAAAATGTAAGGCCGCGCTTGAGCAGATCTATATCGACTGGACTTAAGCTTTGTGATATGTCTACCACTTCGCTACGGCGCTCTGGGTGTTGGGCTTCGATGGCGGGGCTTTCTACCGTGTTCATCGAATTATTGAGGGCAGAGTTCGTAGCATGATTTTGTTTGCGCTTTTCTTTGATCAGAATTTTATCTTTTCGTAGAAGCACCGGTATGGCTGTGAGGTAGAGCACTGGGTTCCCACGCAGAGGGTCCAGGTTAGAACCCCGTTCCATCCTGGAATTTTTTTCTTATTTCGTTTTTTTTTCTTATTTCGCGCGATAGTGGTTACGGACACCGGCGGCGGCGGCGGACAACTATGGCGCCAAAAACGGCTGTTGAACTGATCTCATAACCGCTTTCGCTGTAAAAGACGGGACAAGAAAGGATACGATACCCCCGCGCTGATTAACAGCCAGTTGTGTATATTCGTTCGGTCAGCGTATATATACTTCACCACTATCGCAATGAAACAACCGAAAATTGAATACTCAACCTGCGCAGAGGCAATAAAGAGATCAATGGGGACATGAATTCCATCTCCCTCGGAAGGACGGAAATCGATTACACGCATACAAATTCCTCGCCACTATTGAGGATGTGATAAGCTTCTGAAATAAAACGCGCGTTCATTGTGGTATTTGGACAGGAAAGTCATATCTTTAAAGGATGGCTGGCAACCACGATTGTTACAATGAAGAGATGATTGACTATTTGTAGCTTGTGTTTTTGAGCCTTGTTCGAATGCTCAAGTATGCGGTCATTAGCACGCTGAGCCGTTTGACTTTCGTCGTTAGCGCATGATTTCATGTGACGTCACCGAACGACCACAATTTTAGAAGCTACTGAAGTTACATCCTTCTCGCGCTCTTTTTAGGCGTACGCACGAAAACATAGGTACATACTCTGTTTCTTTCATCTGGTGCAACGCTGTGGAAGCTATGGAAGAATGTCGGTCTGAAAAATGTCTAAGTCCAGTGTCTGGCGCTTGGATTTCGTCGTTGTAAACGTGGCCTCCGTGATTGGTTCCAGCTCCACGCAAGGGAACCAGTCGCAGAGGCCACAATACGAGAAGCAATGACATGGGAAGCGATGTAGAACAACCTATTGACAACAAGATGAAAAACGAGGTTTTTCTATTTCGCAGGCACAAAGCACCTTCATTTATTACACGATGCAAAAATCAAACGAAAAATCACATTACGGGTGGCAAAATCGTTGCGTTATTTCTTGATGCGAACGCATCTACTGCAGCATATCTCGCTAGCTTCCATAGCGTTGTACCTGATGTATGAAACGCAGGTTCTGTGCGTGATAAAAGGACCTAATGTCTCCCAGTTTCCATGAGGACGTGACTGTCCGCATACTTTCTACATTTCGTTTGAATCTGTCGTTTAGGACTCGTTGAATGCTTCGCAAAGGAATCGATTCCCGCAATGCGTGGGATCTGCCGGAATGTTGTTTATGACGATTGTCAGGGTCTCGGACGGCTCCCAGACTACGCACGCCTCGACCGACAAAATGCGAGTTTTGCATGAAATTATCCCAATGGCCAAACATTCCTTGTGGTTAGAATAGTCCATGTCGGCTTTACGTCTTGTCTCACAGAGGGGTTTTTTCCCGCAACCACAGAATATTTCATTTAGGGCCTTAGAAAAATCAAATGCTGCACTTTTACATTTGTTTTTGCACCGCAGGTACAAAGCATTCATTCGTTTCAGATATAAGAATATTTTACAAGCGTGGACGTTTTGCCCAGTTGTTCAGCCAATCACTTTCGAAAGTGGTCTCTTTACAAGACCCAACAGCAAGAAAATTGTTTTTGTTTGATTAATTTATTTGCTTATGACGATTATCGTCTTACGTGACGAAAGCATGGACGGGCGGACAGGCTTCTAGCTGAGTGTACGTAGAAAAGCTGGCGCATTTGAAAGTCCTCTTTTGGACACGATATAATGCCGAAGTGAATGATTGTACACAAAAGAAAAATTAAGTTTTGAGCAAATTACTGCTGACGCGTTTCTGTGGCACCGGGATGCGGCTGCTCTGGGGCCGTTACAGACGCTGACGAATGTTACGATGATGAAAGAGGCATTGGGCATGCCGCTCATCAACAGCCTTCTAATGAAGGCCGCAGCCTACAATGAAAATGCACGCTTACGCGTAACTGACTCAACTACAAAAGCAGATACTTCGTAGATGTTGAATTAATTAATTAATTAATTAATTAATTAATTAAATTTTTTCTCAATTCGTTGCTATGGATGTCAGTGCTTCTTTTGATTGAACCAAGGAGGTTAAACCTCCTTGGATTGAACCTGTTCATTGATTGGTGACATACCATTTGGGGAGTTGGAATTCGTATGAGAAATTTGGGCGGCAAGATTCGAATCAATTGCTTTGTCTTGTAAACGGTTGGTTAAAGGATGGAGCGGAAACTTTATTTTGTCTCTTGCAGTAACTTCCGTTGTCCACAGTGCAAGTAAAGCTGTTCTCATAGGTAGCCAAAGCTTCGAAATGAAACCGGATACAGCAGGGAGACTTTCAAGATTGACGGGTTAGGTGCGCCCCATTACATTTGGCTCCGTTGACAGTCCACCGCCTGCACGATCTCGTTCCTATATGTATACATTCACTCCTAATATCCAGCTATTTTTTGAAAGACGTGATTGCTGCTTTTCTAAAGGCACCATGCGCTCCACAAACCGTCGTTAATTTTGAGCCGTATATCAGCAAATGTGTGGCGGCACATGAGTATTCTTCGCATGTTGACCTATGCATTGAAGTGACCGTTGCCGTTAATTGAATCGTTGATTGTTGTTGATTTATGTAGCATTGAAGTAGCATTTGCCATGGTTTCGTTCGTTTGTTTTAGATGCGAAGCAGCTTATGGCGGAGTTCAATCCGGTGGTGTGTGGCGTGACCGCCCTTACTGCGCATGCGCATTCTCCACCCCCTCCTCTCCTCTCCTACGCTCCCCCCCCCGTCTCGCGCGCCTTATTCTGTCCTGTGCAACACCGCGATGAGCGCCCTCCAACGCTCCCCCATCTCACGCGCCTGATTCTCTCCTGCGCAACGCCTCGATGAGCGCCAGGGCATGCGCGTCCCCTCCCCCTCTCTCTCCTTTCCTACGCTACCCCCTCTCGTGCGCCTGTCGAAAGCGTTCCCCGCTCGCCTTGTGAGAATTAACGGCCAGGTAAGAGGTAAGACACGACGCGCGTAGCTTTCCTCTTCGCAATTCACAACGCTTTGAATGTACGGATGCAGCTTACGGCGCGGGACTTTGCCCCAGCTTAAGAACCTGGCGAGCCAGCTCATCAAAAAAAAATTACATCAACTCTCGCTCAAGCGAAATATCTCCCCGCTCCTTCGCATCCACACATAGTTCCCTTTTAGTGGGAGATAGTGTAGTTTTTCCCACAGTTAGTCAATCAAGTGACTTATAAATTTAACCTCCGTTTAACGAACACTGATATAGAATCATTGGTAATAGCGAACTGCATACGAACTTTCCTTGGTCACGCCTCATTTGGGTCACGTTTATTCGTTTTATAACGAAATAGACAACACAGGAGCCGCAGCGATATCGCCTGTAACGAAGAGTATTTGGATCGCGCAAGGCTCGAAATACTGTCATAAAAGAGTAGAATAAATATTGAAAGACAGTTCGCCACCCCATTCTATTTGTAGGGCTTGTAAAAATAAGCAAAAAGTAAACAAAAAAACAAAAAAGAACAATAAAAGATATGTGGTGATGAAAGTTCCAGATATTCTGATGTCTCTTAGTTCTCATTCTCATAGATCTTCTTATTTCTGGTCTATTAACTTGAAAAGCCACAAGAAGACCCGGAAGGACAAAACTGTGCGTGTTGGAAGCCGAGAATAATGCGTTTTTGTATGTAGGATTATCGCTGGAGACAGACTGCCCATTTGCTAAAGCTAATCTCTGTCTCAGCTGTTACATCCGTTATGGGATATAATGAAACTATTTTATGGTCCCGATGCTACTTGCTTGTGAGGAGGTTCTACAGCGCTGCAATGGGACAGGTTATAAGTGCGTCTTTTTTGCGAGTACTTGTAGTTTGTGCGATACACTTGTTGCTTGACACGGTTACGGTCCCATGGGCCGTTGTTACCAGAGCCCAACAAAATTCACTCTGTAGATGCTCGAAGCTCATGATGTTGACGCCTTTCATAGACGCAGGTGTAACATAGGCGTCTGTGCGAGCATCTGCGTCAGCGTCTAAATCAAACGACACATCAATTGGTTGGGCAAAGAACAACAGTGATCTCTTTATTTGACTCGCTTATACAGTTTCGGACGAGAGGGCACCGCGTCGGTAGATGCATTCGGGGAAGATAGAACGCGGCTTGCCGTCAGCGCGTTTGCTGTCCAAACAGCTAAGTACAATATATGTTATTTCCCTTAAAGAAACAATAAAAGCAGTAATTTACAAGAGGGAGTCAGGAAGTGAAGTTAGGAGACTTGACGACAGTGCGCATCGTATTCCAACCGTTGGGACTCCTTGCGCCACTGAAGCCTGGTGCACTAGGACCATGTTACAGAAGCTGATGCTCCTACCTATCGTTTTGTAGGCTCTTTCCAGTGGCGCTGTTATCTTCCTCCATCGCGTGGTATCTTTCGTGTGTTTGAAGCAGGGGTTGCTTATTCCTCCTAAGAAACCTTCCATCCTCTGTCTCCACAATGTGGGACCAGGGAGCCACTCCCCGAAGCACTCTGGCTCTGCGTGACCAGTTGTCGTGCAGAACACGCACAGCGTTTCCTTGCCGTAGAGGGTGCAGCGTCTTGCCCTTGGCCTGATGTTGACGCTTGGTTACTGGGCATCCCAGCTCTGGGCTCTATTCTGGAACATTGGCGCGCAAGCGGCGTCCCTGAACAATTGGGCAGGTGAAAGGCCATCCTCTAGGGCAGACACCCGATACGATAAGATTCCTGGCCAAACATCGTCGTGAAAATTCGTTGCCTTGTTCATGACGTGGTTCACAATTCGCACTCCGTTTTCGGCCGGGCTATTTGATCTTGAAAACCGTGGGCTTGATGTAATGAGCTCAAAATCGAATCACTTGGCAAACTCTCAGAAATTGAGGGTCATTATCAGTGCAAGCTTTGTTGCGCGGGAATATAGGAGGCGGCTTTCGTAAAACCTCCTGGGCGGTCGCTGTCGCTCATTTTACCACTTCAGGAAAATTGTAACGTGCGCCGACTCCAAGCCTGCGGCATACCTATACGCAGTTGGACGGGTGGCAGCCACAGCCGCCGGTATCTTGTGTTCTGGGTCCATTCCCTCTCGTCCCATTTTAGCATGTGGTGACCCCCGTGAGCGGACGCCAAGATGGATTGGCAACCCAGATGGGTACCCAGAGTGACTGGAAACGAGGTGGCCAATCACATCGCTCGCGAATCGACTGACCGAGTGCAGCCCGTCGCCACGGGGAATGGATACAGGCGATGCACCTCTTCACCTACCACGACATCACTTTGCACTACCGCCTCTCTCGCCTGAGATTTCCCCACCGCACAAATCCCTTTCCCAGCGTCACTGACATTTCAAACCCACACCTTCCTTAATACCGGACGACTTGCCCTGTTCGACCCCGGGACGTAGTCGCCAGCCTGCCGCTCATGTAGCAGCTCCATCGCCAATTATGACCATATCTTCTTCTCATGTCCTGCGCACTTGCCCCCGCCTCTGGGCACCTAAGAAGTCCGCAGCAGTGGTAGGCTGCTTTGTTAGCACCAAGCCGGACCTCCAACTACGGCTGGTGCCTTGGGTGGAAGACGTCGTGGCTAGGCACGCCTTGGACGCCACAACCGACAGTATAAAGGCCGCCCACAACACTGCTTTTGAATTTTTTTAAAATATATTATTTTTCATTCCGCCTTCTGACAATGGAATGTTTTCAGCACCACCACCACACACCACTAGGCGCGCTTCACGAAAAAAATGCAATGTGTCGATGCCTACTCTGTACCACGGCCGAGTGGGTGTCGAGTGCAATATAAGGGCCTCAGACTGGTGTTTGTACGCATAGTTTTGACATGCGCTGCAAGAAAGAATCATTGATTCAGTGCTACTGTCCTGTCCCGGCAAAAACATGAGCGTCGACTCTTCCTTTGAATTTCCTTATTGCCGGACGACCGGCGTGTACTCTCGTTAACATTTCAGCCCGCATCGACTTAGGTAGCACAATTTTGCATGCTTCGGACAATATCCCAATGACTGATAGATCAGACTGAAAAGTACGTGATTCCCCTTCCACGGTTGTGCCACGCGACAGTTGGTGCGTAACCCTGCTCAGATAGGCATCCGTTGTTAACTCGTCCTGAAGACTACGTTTTATTGACAGGGTGCACGAAACGATGCGCGAAACAAAAGAGGCGTTTGCGCCAGTATGAGACATCAACCTGCATGCGCTCGTTGTCCCAGGCGGCATTTTGTTGTGTCCCTACTTCAGCTCTTTTGTACATGTTTTCGGCCTTTGAAGGGTCAATTCTTTGTCCCGCAGCTTCTGTCTGACAGATTTGTTATTAGTCCCAAAGACAATATCGTCGCCGATCAGAAACTCTTCAAGGGTCCATAAATTGCAAAGTTACGCTTGCGTCCTCATATCACGCGAAAAACGCTCGAATGGTTCCCTTCATTTCGGACACGCGCGCGGAACACATGGCGTTCATAAACCTCGTTGTCTTGTTCAGTGCAACAGTCGCTAAACTTCCTGACTATTGTCTGATACTCATCTTTAAGACCACATTCGGCGAATGTGAAGTTGTTGTAGAGCTCAAGTGCTTTGTCACCCGTAGCGCTCTGGAGTACGACCGCCTTTATCGCTTTTGCTTTGGGACTGTCTGTTGAGGCAGCCGTCAGGAAAAGGTGCAGTCGTTGCTTGAAGAGCTGCCAGTGTTTCTGACGTTGCCAGTCAACTGTAGCGGGGAATGTAGCTTTAAGCAATACACTTCTGAAACCATGTAACATAAGCGTCTACGCGAGCGCCTGAGTGAAACGATACATCGGGTGGTTGGCGAACGACCAACGCTGATATCTTTATTTACTATCATATATATAGCTTCGGGAGAGAGGGTGCCGGGTGCGGGCGTGTTGAGGGGAACGTAGAACGCGGCTTGCTCTCAGCGGGATCGTTGTCCGTACAGCCAATAACGATGCAACGCGCGCGGCGGCCTTTACACACTGCCTCACAAGCCATTGACGCCAGGCCTCACACGCGGGGCGACGCTATCGCATGTGCCCTTCGTGCGACGGACACTGCCCGCTGTTTTCATCTCTGCTTCAGCCACGCTCGTCCGAAGCGCTCGCGCGCTTTTACTAGCGCGCAGAACATACAATGCGTGCGGTGATGCCATCTATCTATCTATCTATCTATCTATCTATCTATCTATCTATCTATCTATCTATCTATCTATCTATCTATCTATTATCTATCTATCATCTATCTATCTATCTATCTATCTATATCTATCTATCTATCTATCTATCTATCTATCTATCTATCTATCTATCTATCTATCTATCTATCTATCTATCTATCCTCTATGTTCACTTGATGCAGACAACAACGGCAGTCATGCGTTCACATTCACCTAAGACGACTCGAAGGCGAAAGGCATCTTTTTCATCTCAGTCTATGTATTAGGAAGCCTACAAGAACGTTCGGTCATGTAGGCTCCCTAGATGTATTTATCCTACCCCGCCACCGGCGAAACCTTTGTGCACATAGCGTGGTTCCGCACCGCCTCCAGGATCGGAGGCACCACACCTGGTTTTGCATTGCCGCCGTGATCAGCCCAAATTTGACCAAGCTACGATGTGATATGATGACGGTGTAGGCTTATGCCACAGGAGTGAAAGAATGAGACGGCTGAACCAGAATCGGTCGGAGCAGGAACACGAGCCCTGACGTCACGTGCCACTGCGATGCGCCGTCTTTACTTTCTTCTCTTGAGGTCGCGCGCTCTGCGGTTTTGTTTGCTGCCCAGAGGAGGGCGCTACAACGGCATCATGTGGCGTTACGTGACATCACGTCACGCCACAGTTTTTGACACCGTGATGACATCATATGGTGACGTCATCACCTGCAGATGATTTTTGTGACACACATCCCCGACAACCGCAGGGCGTCGAACGCCGACGGTCGAATTTTGTGTTTGGCGAGGCGTTAAGGCTGTCGCCCTAATATGGTAACGTGAAGTGTGAATAGATAATTGGGCGAGTTGGATTACATATGGTTTGCCCGAAAAAGGACACGGGCGTGGAGGAGGCCAGACGGCAGGAGCGCTGTCCTCTTGCGCTGCAAACCGTGAAATGGCGAGTGACCTCAACAAAAGATCACACCAGTCGTGGCTGCATCACCTCCCCCCCCCCCCCCCCCGATAGAGAGGGCATACAGGGCGGAATAAAATGCGCATGTGGACTGTCCTTTTTGTGTAGGAGGCCATTTCTCTGCACTCCCGGGCTCCGGATGTTTCGCGTAAGATGCTGCCACCGAACTCTCTGTGACAACAAGCTTCGCTTGAAAGTGAAATGCATGCACACAGAAGCAGTTGCACACACATTCCAAGTCGCTAACTCTATGAAGTATCACTGTGAACTACACTGTGATGTGTACACTGCCAACTAACAAGTGGTGCAGGCATGTAACGGCACGCGGTGTGTTGTAAAAAGCATCGCATGTGAATTCCAGGAAGGGACAGGGGGTTTATGCTTAAGGAACGCCTCGGAATATTAGGAAATCACAAACTCACAGGGTCCCTCTAGCATTCGCCTAATGACTACTCGAAGGCGCACCATCTCTTCGTTTCTTTCAAGTCAATGTAGTTGGGGGCAAGGGGACCCCGCCCCCCCCCCCGCCCTGTGAGAAGTAGGGAGGGGCTAAGGCCCCCCACTTTTGAGAGCGGTGTCTGTCGCAGCGCACTGAAAAATAACACAAACTGACACCAACATTTCTTTCAGCATAGAAGTCACATATTTATTTATTTATATTTGGCGACCCCTCGCTTCGGGCCGCGCAGATTTACCGTCCTGCCGACAGCCAAATTTTCTGTTTAGCGAGGGAATAGGCTTTTGCCTAAATAAGGGAACGTGAAGTGATAATAGACAATTTAGCGAGTTGGATTGCGTTCATGGTTTGTACCGAAAAAGGACACGGTCAAGGAGGAGGCCAGGCGACACGAGCGCTGACCTTTCGCACTGCAAACCGTGAAATCACAAGTGAACTCGACAGACGATCACATCAGCAGCGGCCGATCGCCGACAAGCACTCGATCGAGAGAGCATAAAGGGCCACATACAAGTACGCACCGGACCGCGGCATTCTTTTTCTTTTTGATTGCATATATTCTCCTTGCATTTAGTGTCGCGCTCGCATGGCTCAGTTCCTCCGCCGCAGGCGGGCGACAGCGTAGATGCTCTCTGCTCGTGCAGGTAAATTTGGACAGATATATGTTACACTATGGCACATTCAGCTGGACGAGAAGCTCTGCCACTGCATACAATCCATCCGTCAATACAAATAGACTGCGTACTCTGCAGTGCGCCAAACCTGCATCACATGGTCTGGTAGTCAGAGAAGAACCTACTGACCATGCCCATCCATAAATCAACCAACGACCAGTGAAATAACCTGCTAAGACCAAATCCCGAGGGCCAGATACACCTAGTTAATATGTCTAGGCTTTCAGCATAAGCCCGTGGCTTCCTGGAACGATATCACCGTTTACCCGAATATATGTCACTTAGTATACCAAAATTTATTTTAATTACTATGATAGAGCACACTGTATGGTATATCATTTTCTGAGTATACGCTGTGTTGAACACTGTGGCGGCCCTCAGGCTGATCAGCACACTCTCGAACGCATGCGAACAACTGCGGCCCCATAAAATACCGTAGAGTAACTACGTGCCCCCTTTCCGTTGTTTTGCGACCAGCACTTTTCACTGCAGTGCCATGAAACGACTCTCCGACCCTACGTATGTCATTGAAGGGGCATATGCTTTTGTATGGGAAATGTGAGCTGATCTGCAGGCATTGTTTTCGAGATGCACTTTTTATAGTGCGACGAGTAAATTCAAGCCGCTTCGTTACTACGTCCGAAGTTCAGTAGGGTACGCAATTGGGCTGGTTGGTTCCTGATTACGAGTGCAAAAACAGCATTAAAAAACGCCAGGCCTGCGCGGAAAGCGCAGCACAGTCACAGCGAAAGCTGGAAAAGCGGCATTTCTAGAGCTCATTGTAAACTCTCTTGAGGCTACTAATACAAGTACACTTGCAAGGTACCCACTACACCATACATCACATTATTTGTGAAGTTGGGAAGCACCTACGACGCCATTATTCTTCATTCTGCGCAGAAACGAGTCACGAGCTTCACATCTGTAAGGCATTATGTGCACTTTGTTCACGCGACGACTGATGAAGAATTGTGGCTCAGCCTTATGTAACGGGTCGGAAGGGCTAAACGGGTCACCAGTTAAGCAAATCGCATTGTGTGATGGCCGGTTGTTATTACGCTCTCCCACCATGCAATATAACATGCGTTGACGTGAGGAACAGGGAGAGAGAGGGGGGAAGAACTTTATTGAGACCCTGCGGAAATGGATCATGTGGTTATGGGCTTACTTGGCAACCAATACAAGTGCACTTGCGAGGAACCCACTACGCTATAACTCATCATAATTTCTGTGAAGTACAAAAGCAGCCACTATGCCATTTTTCGTCATTGAACGGAGAGCTGTGTTACCCGCTAAAAACATGTAAGGCATTATGCGCGCTTTGTTGATGTTGTGCCTGATGACGATGAGTAATTATGACACAGCCCTCTATAATGGGTTGGAAGCATTCAACAACCTACTCGTTGCGGAATTCGCATTGTGTGAGGCCTGGTTACAGAATTCACGCCGTGTGACGCCTGTTTGTTATTTCACTCTTCTATCGCGCTATATTACATTGAGTAGTGTGGTTCCTTCCGGACATGAAGCCTGTATAGCGTCTTTTTTGCGAGGGAAAATCCGTAAACAGGGGGTTGGTGCTGGAGCTGACGTTTGGACAAGTGGACTTGTATTCTTCAAGGCTGGAACTGATTTCCTTAGCTATCGCGTGTATGTGCTTCGTGTTCTCTCCACCAGAAGGGAGAAGGAATGGGGCAGAGGGGAGAGGCCACCGTGACGACTGGGTCAGTCATAAGGAACGCAAAAAAAAGGAACAAAAAGGGGGGCGGGGGGGTCGGGGGGGGCGGGAGACGGGAGGGTGTACGTTTTGCTGAATGATTGTCAATGGAAGCACGTGGCATATTAACAATAGTAGGTTTGAAATGCCTATAAGAAGCGACTAACTCTCATTCGTTTTCGTTGTGTGTGTACCATACCGAATAGATTCAAGAACCCCCTTAAAAACGTTAATACATGTTGGCTGTAGTGTATTGAACTTGTGAATAAGGTATCACTACATGTATATTTTTTGTCTCTTGGGGAGACGGAAATTTAACTGAAGTATGTAAGGTTTGAGATCGTCGAAGTTGTGACCTGCTACAATAAAATGCTGTGCCACTGCTTTGGGCAATTTCTTCGTTGTGTCCGCGCGATGCCTGTTTAATCTAACATTAACAGGTTGCCCCGTTTCGCCTATGTACCTTTTTTGACAACATGAACATTCGGTCATGTAGATAACGTTTGAACTAGTGCAGGTAAAACTAGATTTTATGTGATGGACTTAATCACTTCCGGTGCTTTTAACTATAAACTCATCTTGAAGGTGCTTGCAAGTCTTACATCTTGGACGAGAACAAGGTGCTATGTGGGCAGTAGAATGAGGGTTTACTTTAGCATGCACTAACATGTCCTTAAAATTCCTATTGCGGCGACACACGACCTTTGGTACTCCGGGAAACGCTTTTCAAAGGCACTCGTTGCTTGCAAGTATTGGGTAATACTTACGGAGGATATTATTTATGTTTGGTAGCGCATTTGAGTTTTTGGTTATAAATGCTGGCGGCTGGCTAGGCTGTGCTACGGGGGCCCTTTGAGCTAGTGATGATTTCCTATCTAGTTCACATGCTTCGTTGAAGACCTTGTTTAGAGCATCATGCGGGTAATTTCTTTTAAATAATGTTTCCTTTAGGTTGCTTAAGTGGTGAACGTAGTCACTGTCATCGCTACAGACCCTTGTTATACGCCTCGCCTGTCCTACAGATATTCCTTGTTTGCAGTGTCGCGGGTGATGACTAGTGTAATTTAGGTATTGCTGGCTGTATGTTGGTTTTCTTTAAAGCGTCGTCTTTAATTTTCCTGCTTCAATAGATACCGTAATGTCTAGGAAGTTAATTTCACTGTAAGAGTGGTGCATGGGGAATTTAATACTAGAGTGAAACTTGTTACAGTGGTCAATGTATGCGTCTAGTGTACTTACGCCATGTTCCCATATGATAAATATGTCGTCTATGTAACGGAGATAGGTGGAAGGCTTCACTGGATATGACTCCAACAGCTCTGATTCTAACTGTTCCATAAAAATGTTGGCGTATGTTGGCGCAAAAGGAATTCCCATACTAGTGCCGAACGTTCGCAGGTAGTAGCACGAAACAAATTCAAAATAATTTAGCGTCAAGACTAGCTTCAGTAACGATAGGTAAACCTGAGCATTATGTGCTTGCTTGTTTTCTATGAGTGATTTTCAGACCGCTTCAATTCCTTTAGCAATGGGTATATTCGTATACAAGGAGCAGACATCTAATGTTACCAGAAGGGCCTGATCCGAGAGTATTTGTGTTTCGTTAACGGAATCTATTATTCGAAGGAAATGAGGTGTATCTTGAACAAAAGACGGTAGGTTAGATGGTATTTAAGATAAAATGATGATTTAGAAATGTTGATAGCGACTCAGTAGGTGTATTATTGTTAGATACTATAGGCCTGTCCGCGATTTACGCGATAAACAGTTCATCTGTGGACACCTTATGAATCTTCGGAAGAAGGTAGAAGTGGCCTGCTTGCTTGTTTTTAGGCATCAGGAACCGGTGCTCAGAGTATGTGATTATTTCCCTGGCTAAAAAATCCGTGATCGTATGTTGTATGCTATTACTATATTCTTGAGTCGGGTCCGAGGCTAATTTTCGATAGTGCGCGTTGTTGCTGAGTTGTCTGATAGCTTCGTTTTTATAATTTTCTATAGGCCAGATTACTATACTACCACCGTTGCCCGCTGGTTTTATGACAACGTCCTTTCTGTTTGAAAGTTGTAAAACCTCGTGTTCTGCGTAAGTTATGTTCTTCGATTTTCGACTCCGTTTAGCTGTGCTCATAATTTCCCTTGAGACTAGTTTTATATATTAATCTAACTCTTGGCATTGTTCTGCATCTGGTGTCCAAGTGCTTGGCGGACGCAAAAAGTCATTGCTTACGTCTTCTGTATCTGCCTTATCAAAAAAGAATTCCTTGATGCGAAAACATCTTGAAAACTCAGTTATATCTTTGTGGAGCTCGTACTCGTTCACTGCATTGTTTGTGGGACAAAATGTAAGGCCGCGCTTGAGCAGATCTATATCGACTGGACTTAAGCTTTGTGATATGTCTACCACTTCGCTACGGCGCTCTGGGTGTTGGGCTTCGATGGCGGGGCTTTCTACCGTGTTCATCGAATTATTGAGGGCAGAGTTCGTAGCATGATTTTGTTTGCGCTTTTCTTTGATCAGAATTTTATCTTTTCGTAGAAGCACCGGTATGGCTGTGAGGTAGAGCACTGGGTTCCCACGCAGAGGGTCCAGGTTAGAACCCCGTTCCATCCTGGAATTTTTTTCTTATTTCGTTTTTTTTTTCTTATTTCGCGCGATAGTGGTTACGGACACCGGCGGCGGCGGCGGACAACTATGGCGCCAAAAACGGCTGTTGAACTGATCTCATAACCGCTTTCGCTGTAAAAGACGGGACAAGAAAGGATACGATACCCCCGCGCTGATTAACAGCCAGTTGTGTATATTCGTTCGGTCAGCGTATATATACTTCACCACTATCGCAATGAAACAACCGAAAATTGAATACTCAACCTGCGCAGAGGCAATAAAGAGATCAATGGGGACATGAATTCCATCTCCCTCGGAAGGACGGAAATCGATTACACGCATACAAATTCCTCGCCACTATTGAGGATGTGATAAGCTTCTGAAATAAAACGCGCGTTCATTGTGGTATTTGGACAGGAAAGTCATATCTTTAAAGGATGGCTGGCAACCACGATTGTTACAATGAAGAGATGATTGACTATTTGTAGCTTGTGTTTTTGAGCCTTGTTCGAATGCTCAAGTATGCGGTCATTAGCACGCTGAGCCGTTTGACTTTCGTCGTTAGCGCATGATTTCATGTGACGTCACCGAACGACCACAATTTTAGAAGCTACTGAAGTTACATCCTTCTCGCGCTCTTTTTAGGCGTACGCACGAAAACATAGGTACATACTCTGTTTCTTTCATCTGGTGCAACGCTGTGGAAGCTATGGAAGAATGTCGGTCTGAAAAATGTCTAAGTCCAGTGTCTGGCGCTTGGATTTCGTCGTTGTAAACGTGGCCTCCGTGATTGGTTCCAGCTCCACGCAAGGAACCAGTCGCAGAGGCCACAATACGAGAAGCAATGACATGGGAAGCGATGTAGAACAACCTATTGACAACAAGATGAAAAACGAGGTTTTTCTATTTCGCAGGCACAAAGCACCTTCATTTATTACACGATGCAAAAATCAAACGAAAAATCACATTACGGGTGGCAAAATCGTTGCGTTATTTCTTGATGCGAACGCATCTACTGCAGCATATCTCGCTAGCTTCCATAGCGTTGTACCTGATGTATGAAACGCAGGTTCTGTGCGTGATAAAAGGACCTAATGTCTCCCAGTTTCCATGAGGACGTGACTGTCCGCATACTTTCTACATTTCGTTTGAATCTGTCGTTTAGGACTCGTTGAATGCTTCGCAAAGGAATCGATTCCCGCAATGCGTGGGATCTGCCGGAATGTTGTTTATGACGATTGTCAGGGTCTCGGACGGCTCCCAGACTACGCACGCCTCGACCGACAAAATGCGAGTTTTGCATGAAATTATCCCAATGGCCAAACATTCCTTGTGGTTAGAATAGTCCATGTCGGCTTTACGTCTTGTCTCACAGAGGGGTTTTTTCCCGCAACCACAGAATATTTCATTTAGGGCCTTAGAAAAATCAAATGCTGCACTTTTACATTTGTTTTTGCACCGCAGGTACAAAGCATTCATTCGTTTCAGATATAAGAATATTTTACAAGCGTGGACGTTTTGCCCAGTTGTTCAGCCAATCACTTTCGAAAGTGGTCTCTTTACAAGACCCAACAGCAAGAAAATTGTTTTTGTTTGATTAATTTATTTGCTTATGACGATTATCGTCTTACGTGACGAAAGCATGGACGGGCGGACAGGCTTCTAGCTGAGTGTACGTAGAAAAGCTGGCGCATTTGAAAGTCCTCTTTTGGACACGATATAATGCCGAAGTGAATGATTGTACACAAAAGAAAAATTAAGTTTTGAGCAAATTACTGCTGACGCGTTTCTGTGGCACCGGGATGCGGCTGCTCTGGGGCCGTTACAGACGCTGACGAATGTTACGATGATGAAAGAGGCATTGGGCATGCCGCTCATCAACAGCCTTCTAATGAAGGCCGCAGCCTACAATGAAAATGCACGCTTACGCGTAACTGACTCAACTACAAAAGCAGATACTTCGTAGATGTTGAATTAATTAATTAATTAATTAATTAATTAATTAAATTTTTTCTCAATTCGTTGCTATGGATGTCAGTGCTTCTTTTGATTGAACCAAGGAGGTTAAACCTCCTTGGATTGAACCTGTTCATTGATTGGTGACATACCATTTGGGGAGTTGGAATTCGTATGAGAAATTTGGGCGGCAAGATTCGAATCAATTGCTTTGTCTTGTAAACGGTTGGTTAAAGGATGGAGCGGAAACTTTATTTTGTCTCTTGCAGTAACTTCCGTTGTCCACAGTGCAAGTAAAGCTGTTCTCATAGGTAGCCAAAGCTTCGAAATGAAACCGGATACAGCAGGGAGACTTTCAAGATTGACGGGTTAGGTGCGCCCCATTACATTTGGCTCCGTTGACAGTCCACCGCCTGCACGATCTCGTTCCTATATGTATACATTCACTCCTAATATCCAGCTATTTTTTGAAAGACGTGATTGCTGCTTTTCTAAAGGCACCATGCGCTCCACAAACCGTCGTTAATTTTGAGCCGTATATCAGCAAATGTGTGGCGGCACATGAGTATTCTTCGCATGTTGACCTATGCATTGAAGTGACCGTTGCCGTTAATTGAATCGTTGATTGTTGTTGATTTATGTAGCATTGAAGTAGCATTTGCCATGGTTTCGTTCGTTTGTTTTAGATGCGAAGCAGCTTATGGCGGAGTTCAATCCGGTGGTGTGTGGCGTGACCGCCCTTACTGCGCATGCGCATTCTCCACCCCCTCCTCTCCTCTCCTACGCTCCCCCCCCGTCTCGCGCGCCTTATTCTGTCCTGTGCAACACCGCGATGAGCGCCCTCCAACGCTCCCCCATCTCACGCGCCTGATTCTCTCCTGCGCAACGCCTCGATGAGCGCCAGGGCATGCGCGTCCCCTCCCCCTCTCTCTCCTTTCCTACGCTACCCCCTCTCGTGCGCCTGTCGAAAGCGTTCCCCGCTCGCCTTGTGAGAATTAACGGCCAGGTAAGAGGTAAGACACGACGCGCGTAGCTTTCCTCTTCGCAATTCACAACGCTTTGAATGTACGGATGCAGCTTACGGCGCGGGACTTTGCCCCAGCTTAAGAACCTGGCGAGCCAGCTCATCAAAAAAAAATTACATCAACTCTCGCTCAAGCGAAATATCTCCCCGCTCCTTCGCATCCACACATAGTTCCCTTTTAGTGGGAGATAGTGTAGTTTTTCCCACAGTTAGTCAATCAAGTGACTTATAAATTTAACCTCCGTTTAACGAACACTGATATAGAATCATTGGTAATAGCGAACTGCATACGAACTTTCCTTGGTCACGCCTCATTTGGGTCACGTTTATTCGTTTTATAACGAAATAGACAACACAGGAGCCGCAGCGATATCGCCTGTAACGAAGAGTATTTGGATCGCGCAAGGCTCGAAATACTGTCATAAAAGAGTAGAATAAATATTGAAAGACAGTTCGCCACCCCATTCTATTTGTAGGGCTTGTAAAAATAAGCAAAAAGTAAACAAAAAAACAAAAAAGAACAATAAAAGATATGTGGTGATGAAAGTTCCAGATATTCTGATGTCTCTTAGTTCTCATTCTCATAGATCTTCTTATTTCTGGTCTATTAACTTGAAAAGCCACAAGAAGACCCGGAAGGACAAAACTGTGCGTGTTGGAAGCCGAGAATAATGCGTTTTTGTATGTAGGATTATCGCTGGAGACAGACTGCCCATTTGCTAAAGCTAATCTCTGTCTCAGCTGTTACATCCGTTATGGGATATAATGAAACTATTTTATGGTCCCGATGCTACTTGCTTGTGAGGAGGTTCTACAGCGCTGCAATGGGACAGGTTATAAGTGCGTCTTTTTTGCGAGTACTTGTAGTTTGTGCGATACACTTGTTGCTTGACACGGTTACGGTCCCATGGGCCGTTGTTACCAGAGCCCAACAAAATTCACTCTGTAGATGCTCGAAGCTCATGATGTTGACGCCTTTCATAGACGCAGGTGTAACATAGGCGTCTGTGCGAGCATCTGCGTCAGCGTCTAAATCAAACGACACATCAATTGGTTGGGCAAAGAACAACAGTGATCTCTTTATTTGACTCGCTTATACAGTTTCGGACGAGAGGGCACCGCGTCGGTAGATGCATTCGGGGAAGATAGAACGCGGCTTGCCGTCAGCGCGTTTGCTGTCCAAACAGCTAAGTACAATATATGTTATTTCCCTTAAAGAAACAATAAAAGCAGTAATTTACAAGAGGGAGTCAGGAAGTGAAGTTAGGAGACTTGACGACAGTGCGCATCGTATTCCAACCGTTGGGACTCCTTGCGCCACTGAAGCCTGGTGCACTAGGACCATGTTACAGAAGCTGATGCTCCTACCTATCGTTTTGTAGGCTCTTTCCAGTGGCGCTGTTATCTTCCTCCATCGCGTGGTATCTTTCGTGTGTTTGAAGCAGGGGTTGCTTATTCCTCCTAAGAAACCTTCCATCCTCTGTCTCCACAATGTGGGACCAGGGAGCCACTCCCCGAAGCACTCTGGCTCTGCGTGACCAGTTGTCGTGCAGAACACGCACAGCGTTTCCTTGCCGTAGAGGGTGCAGCGTCTTGCCCTTGGCCTGATGTTGACGCTTGGTTACTGGGCATCCCAGCTCTGGGCTCTATTCTGGAACATTGGCGCGCAAGCGGCGTCCCTGAACAATTGGGCAGGTGAAAGGCCATCCTCTAGGGCAGACACCCGATACGATAAGATTCCTGGCCAAACATCGTCGTGAAAATTCGTTGCCTTGTTCATGACGTGGTTCACAATTCGCACTCCGTTTTCGGCCGGGCTATTTGATCTTGAAAACCGTGGGCTTGATGTAATGAGCTCAAAATCGAATCACTTGGCAAACTCTCAGAAATTGAGGGTCATTATCAGTGCAAGCTTTGTTGCGCGGGAATATAGGAGGCGGCTTTCGTAAAACCTCCTGGGCGGTCGCTGTCGCTCATTTTACCACTTCAGGAAAATTGTAACGTGCGCCGACTCCAAGCCTGCGGCATACCTATACGCAGTTGGACGGGTGGCAGCCACAGCCGCCGGTATCTTGTGTTCTGGGTCCATTCCCTCTCGTCCCATTTTTAGCATGTGGTGACCCCCGTGAGCGGACGCCAAGATGGATTGGCAACCCAGATGGGTACCCAGAGTGACTGGAAACGAGGTGGCCAATCACATCGCTCGCGAATCGACTGACCGAGTCAGCCCGTCGCCACGGGGAATGGATACAGGCGATGCACCTCTTCACCTACCACGACATCACTTTGCACTACCGCCTCTCTCGCCTGAGATTTCCCCACCGCACAAATCCCTTTCCCAGCGTCACTGACATTTCAAACCCACACCTTCCTTAATACCGGACGACTTGCCCTGTTCGACCCCGGGACGTAGTCGCCAGCCTGCCGCTCATGTAGCAGCTCCATCGCCAATTATGACCATATCTTCTTCTCATGTCCTGCGCACTTGCCCCCGCCTCTGGGCACCTAAGAAGTCCGCAGCAGTGGTAGGCTGCTTTGTTAGCACCAAGCCGGACCTCCAACTACGGCTGGTGCCTTGGGTGGAAGACGTCGTGGCTAGGCACGCCTTGGACGCCACAACCGACAGTATAAAGGCCGCCCACAACACTGCTTTTGAATTTTTTTAAAATATATTATTTTTCATTCCGCCTTCTGACAATGGAATGTTTTCAGCACCACCACCACACACCACTAGGCGCGCTTCACGAAAAAAATGCAATGTGTCGATGCCTACTCTGTACCACGGCCGAGTGGGTGTCGAGTGCAATATAAGGGCCTCAGACTGGTGTTTGTACGCATAGTTTTGACATGCGCTGCAAGAAAGAATCATTGATTCAGTGCTACTGTCCTGTCCCGGCAAAAACATGAGCGTCGACTCTTCCTTTGAATTTCCTTATTGCCGGACGACCGGCGTGTACTCTCGTTAACATTTCAGCCCGCATCGACTTAGGTAGCACAATTTTGCATGCTTCGGACAATATCCCAATGACTGATAGATCAGACTGAAAAGTACGTGATTCCCCTTCCACGGTTGTGCCACGCGACAGTTGGTGCGTAACCCTGCTCAGATAGGCATCCGTTGTTAACTCGTCCTGAAGACTACGTTTTATTGACAGGGTGCACGAAACGATGCGCGAAACAAAAGAGGCGTTTGCGCCAGTATGAGACATCAACCTGCATGCGCTCGTTGTCCCAGGCGGCATTTTGTTGTGTCCCTACTTCAGCTCTTTTGTACATGTTTTCGGCCTTTTGAAGGGTCAATTCTTTGTCCCGCAGCTTCTGTCTGACAGATTTGTTATTAGTCCCAAAGACAATATCGTCGCCGATCAGAAACTCTTCAAGGGTCCATAAATTGCAAAGTTACGCTTGCGTCCTCATATCACGCGAAAAACGCTCGAATGGTTCCCTTCATTTCGGACACGCGCGCGGAACACATGGCGTTCATAAACCTCGTTGTCTTGTTCAGTGCAACAGTCGCTAAACTTCCTGACTATTGTCTGATACTCATCTTTAAGACCACATTCGGCGAATGTGAAGTTGTTGTAGAGCTCAAGTGCTTTGTCACCCGTAGCGCTCTGGAGTACGACCGCCTTTATCGCTTTTGCTTTGGGACTGTCTGTTGAGGCAGCCGTCAGGAAAAGGTGCAGTCGTTGCTTGAAGAGCTGCCAGTGTTTCTGACGTTGCCAGTCAACTGTAGCGGGGAATGTAGCTTTAAGCAATACACTTCTGAAACCATGTAACATAAGCGTCTACGCGAGCGCCTGAGTGAAACGATACATCGGGTGGTTGGCGAACGACCAACGCTGATATCTTTATTTACTATCATATATATAGCTTCGGGAGAGAGGGTGCCGGGTGCGGGCGTGTTGAGGGGAACGTAGAACGCGGCTTGCTCTCAGCGGGATCGTTGTCCGTACAGCCAATAACGATGCAACGCGCGCGGCGGCCTTTACACACTGCCTCACAAGCCATTGACGCCAGGCCTCACACGCGGGGCGACGCTATCGCATGTGCCCTTCGTGCGACGGACACTGCCCGCTGTTTTCATCTCTGCTTCAGCCACGCTCGTCCGAAGCGCTCGCGCGCTTTTACTAGCGCGCAGAACATACAATGCGTGCGGTGATGCCATCTATCTATCTATCTATCTATCTATCTATCTATCTATCTATCTATCTATCTATCTATCTATCTATCTATCTATCTATCTATCTATCTATCTATCTATCTATCTATCTATCTATCTATCTATCTATCTATCTATCTATCTATCTATCTATCTATCTATCTATCTATGTTCACTTGATGCAGACAACAACGGCAGTCATGCGTTCACATTCACCTAAGACGACTCGAAGGCGAAAGGCATCTTTTTCATCTCAGTCTATGTATTAGGAAGCCTACAAGAACGTTCGGTCATGTAGGCTCCCTAGATGTATTTATCCTACCCCGCCACCGGCGAAACCTTTGTGCACATAGCGTGGTTCCGCACCGCCTCCAGGATCGGAGGCACCACACCTGGTTTTGCATTGCCGCCGTGATCAGCCCAAATTTGACCAAGCTACGATGTGATATGATGACGGTGTAGGCTTATGCCACAGGAGTGAAAGAATGAGACGGCTGAACCAGAATCGGTCGGAGCAGGGAACACGAGCCCTGACGTCACGTGCCACTGCGATGCGCCGTCTTTACTTTCTTCTCTTGAGGTCGCGCGCTCTGCGGTTTTGTTTGCTGCCCAGAGGAGGGCGCTACAACGGCATCATGTGGCGTTACGTGACATCACGTCACGCCACAGTTTTTGACACCGTGATGACATCATATGGTGACGTCATCACCTGCAGATGATTTTTGTGACACACATCCCCGACACCGCAGGGCGTCGAACGCCGACGGTCGAATTTTGTGTTTGGCGAGGCGTTAAGGCTGTCGCCCTAATATGGTAACGTGAAGTGTGAATAGATAATTGGGCGAGTTGGATTACATATGGTTTGCCCGAAAAAGGACACGGGCGTGGAGGAGGCCAGACGGCAGGAGCGCTGTCCTCTTGCGCTGCAAACCGTGAAATGGCGAGTGACCTCAACAAAAGATCACACCAGTCGTGGCTGATCACCTCCCCCCCCCCCCCCCCCGATAGAGAGGGCATACAGGGCGGAATAAAATGCGCATGTGACTGTCCTTTTTGTGTAGGAGGCCATTTCTCTGCACTCCCGGGCTCCGGATGTTTCGCGTAAGATGCTGCCACCGAACTCTCTGTGACAACAAGCTTCGCTTGAAAGTGAAATGCATGCACACAGAAGCAGTTGCACACACATTCCAAGTCGCTAACTCTATGAAGTATCACTGTGAACTACACTGTGATGTGTAACACTGCCAACTAACAAGTGGTGCAGGCATGTAACGGCACGCGGTGTGTTGTAAAAAGCATCGCATGTGAATTCCAGGAAGGGACAGGGGTTTATTGCTTAAGGAACGCCTCGGAATATTAGGAAATCACAAAACTCACAGGGTCCCTCTAGCATTCGCCTAAGACTACTCGAAGGCGCAACCATCTTCTTCGTTTTCTTCAAAGTCAATGTATTGGGGGGCAAGGGGACCCCGCCCCCCCCCCCCGCCTGTGAGAAGTAGGGAGGGCTAAGGCCCCCCACTTTTGAGAGCGGTGTCTGTCGGCAGCGCACTGAAAAATACACAAACTGACACCAACATTTCTTTCAGCATAGAAGTCACATAATTTATTGATTTATATTTGGCGACCCTCGCTTCGGCCGCGCAGATTTACCGTCCTGCCGACAGCCAAATTTTCTGTTTAGCGAGGGAATAAGGCTTTTGCCTTAATAAGGGAACGTGAAGTGATAATAGACAATTTAGCGAGTTGGATTGCGTTCATGGTTTGTACCTAAAAAGGACACGGTCAAGGAGGAGGCCAGGCGACACGAGCGCTGACCTTTCGCACTGCAAACCGTGAAATCACAAGTGAACTCGACAGACGATCACATCAGCAGCGGCCGATCGCCGACAAGCACTCGATCGAGAGAGCATAAAGGGCCACATACAAGTACGCACCGGACCGCGGCACCTTCGTGGGAGGCCTTTCTGTACGCTCCCGTGCTCCGGGTGTTTCGCGTACGACTCTGGGCACCGTACTCTCTGTGTCAACAAGCCTCCCTTGAAAATGAAATGAATGCACACTGAAGCAGATAGATTGCGGGGCGCAATCTTAACAAACCGATCTACTACAATCGCGACGCTTCTAGAACACTACTTCGCGGACAGCGTCGAGCATTGATAACCGTCCCTGCCGGTCAAACCCGAATACATCAAAACAAGACAAGAAGTGGGCGTGGCAATATTTATATTCTAATTACTAGAAATAACACCCCTACACTTTCCTTGGCATTATTGTCTGTTATTTCTCATTATTATTAGTATTGTTGTGTTTCTTGGGGAGCTTCACCATACAGTCTTACCGTGCGGTTTACACTAGGCTATTTCCGTTGTGTCCTAGTGCACCGCGGTCATCATAAACCTTTTTATCTGGACGTGCTGGACGATGCACGCTAATCATTGATGATCGGCAATGAGATGCGATGAGGCGAATCACGCCTCTGCCTGCATATTGCGCAATGCAAGATGCACTGGCCCCAACACGCGCAAACATCAACGTGCCATCACACGGTGACCCGCGGAATTCGCAGTGGTCATAGAACTTCTGGAGAAAGACAGTCGAGATGCAACAGTACTCGCTCGTGTTCTTAGTACTCACGCCTCTCTACCACACACTGGCGCTCATAGGGGTTCACTCACTATCATACTGACAGCTTATATGACTCAAGTACTCATTCATGTTCGTATACTCAAGTCTTGCGCATACTCGTGAATAATTATGCTGAAACTCGCCTTCCACATGAACATCAGTGAATTTATACATGAGTAAGCGTGCTTCCCTATGCTCGATGTGTAGTGCCTCTCGCTCCATTCATCGGTTGGAACAGTCATGTACTAGAGTACTGTTTCATACGTTGTCGTTCGACAAATGTCACAAATTACCCCATTTAAGGGGAAATGCGGGTCGAACACACGTTTTTTAACATTCATCCTAGAGCAACGAAACTTGAGGTGGTTAAAGAGCGTTTTGTGTTGATTTGAAATGCGTACTGTTTGTTCTGCATTACGACAAATGTGTAATACATAGGCCTTGGAGCCCCCTATTTTGATCCTCAAACTTCTATATATTTTGACAATTGACGGCTCATATTGCTCCAATTGAACTGTAGAGTGCCGAAAACTATCCAGAAAGTGCATATCAGATATTTACGAGACGTTAAAAATTCAAACATGGCAAGTCCGTATTAGCCAGAGCCCAGTAAATGTTTACTTGCACATTTTCTAATATGCATAACATAATATTGAATTTCGCGGAAATAACGGCACTCCTCATACATTAGAGAAAATTTGGGCAAAATTTCACGCAGATTTTGAGCACCAGAAGTGTCAAAAACAAGAGGGGCACTTTGAAAAAGTTGCCAAAAAGTGTGTTTTGAGAAAAACGAAGTTTAATGATAAAATTAGATTTTTATTTATGAAAGATGCAACGAAATCCGATCAAACTTGCACACGAAAGAGGTAAATTGTTCTTCTAGTAGCCGCTCCCACTAAAATGAGCCAGCGCCATAAGTTTCTCCTTCACAGCTCTTTCGAGCAGAGTAGCTATTGCGCGAGCTCCCGCTACCGTAGGTTCTGCTCTGATCGGTCCGTCACTCACCGCCCCTACGCTGGCCTCCTCGCTCGAAGCAACTCGCCGCAACGTATACGTCATCGAAAGAATACTTTCGGGGCACTCACTGTTCTCGCACTGCAGTTTCAGAAACGACGTATTTGCGTTTGTAAGGTGGTTCCCGGACGCGTATTCCCGAACGGTGACACGCTGGACACACTGCACCGATCACGAGGATGTTCATTGCTGTTATGTCAGCGATCAAGGAAGACTTTCTGCCGCGATCTTTCTTCGTCGTCGAAGAGTCCCATCATCTCTTTGAGAGGCACTTACATACTCGAACGCCGCGGCAAACTCGTCGGAACCATCGCCGTCGCCGTCGCTAGGCCTCGCGGCAGCAGACGCATTTGCAGTTCGGCGAGTGTTTGGCTTTGATTTGCGACGGCATCCTCGAAATTTGTTCACCGAGCGAGACCTCACTGGCCGGTGGCTGCGCTTGCTACGGTTCTCTTCGTGCATGATGAAAATAAATACGCGAGAGTAACGTTCAGCTGCGCAGCTCGATGAAACACGGACCCTGCGAACAGGCTTCACAACACGCAAGGTGTGCAGCGGCCAATGGATCCGTACCTCGTGATTTGAAAGCCAGTCGCCGCGCTCGAAAAGCGCGGTAAAAACATGCTTTCTTGGTTATTTGTTGCGCTTCTGCAGCGCGGGAAACCGTGGTTATTAGATGCGAAGTATCTTAAGGCGAAGCTCAATCCGGTGGTGGTGGTGGTGGTGGTGGTGGTGGTGTGCGGCCTGACCACTCTTACTGCGCATGCGCATACCCTCTCCATACACCACCTCTCCACTCACCCTCTCCCCTTCCCATCTCCACACCTCCTCTCCACTTTCACTCTCCACTTTCCCCTCTCACCTTTCCCTCTCCCTCCCCTCTCCCCCTTTCCACTCTTCCTCTGAAACGCGGGCTAGACATGCCGAAATTCTCTCCTGTGCAACGCCGCGATGAGCTCGAGCGCATGCGCGTCCCCTCCTCTTCTCTTTCCTCTCCTACGCTGCCCCCCCCCTCGCCCGCCTGTCGACCGTGTTCCCCGCTCGCCCTGTGAGAATAAACGGCCAGGCTAGATGGAAGATACGACGCGCGTAGCGTCCCTCTTCGCGTTCCACGACGCGAGGTCGGTAGCATTCCCAACGAACGCCAACGGAACGCGATCGTGCAAGTGCTCCGGCTTCGCATCGCCTGATGGTCCCCTTTAGCGGGAGATGGTTTATTTTTTGAAGATCTCTTCATGCAGTCCCCAATGGCGAGCGGCCACGCGTTATCGGCCTCGAGGCGCTAGAAGACGTACACTCTTTCGGTCAAGATGAGCAGCCACCTTGTGCTCTTTAGACGCAATTTTAACGCATTTCCAGTTCAGTCTCTAATTCGATTAATATTTTTGGAACAGTAGAGATACTATCTTAACAAAACACGTGAAAACAAAAAATCGACAATTTTTGAAAAAACTCGCGTTTTTCGACCCGCATCTCTCCTTAAAGTTGTTGATGCCATCCACGTTTGGGTTACAATAAACGTGAGCCTCAGTAACAATGCGCGATCCGCAAGGCGTGAACGCTCCATTGCTCGTCTCCACGCCGCCGCCTAGCAATGCCGCCAACCGCCAACGCCGCAGCTGGTATGAGTGTGACGTTATTGGCCCGCGCGTGCCCACACACATTTCGGTGCACCTGGGCATGTTACTCCGCGAATTAGTTGGCCGTTGCGAGCTCTCCTAGCGGGCTTACTGCAATTACAGTTGTTGAAGCACCTACTACTCGAATGCAAAGCAATAACCGCCCCTACGAAGCGGCAAACATTATTGATGACTTAGCTGACATTGATAATTATTTATGGCTGAGCGCTTTTTAATGCGGAGGGCAGGTTTCAAGCACGAACAACCCGCCCGCTTGTTGCGCAATTCATATGGTGCTTCACGTGGAGCGATTCTACGCTTCTGTCACGCAATAGTAAATCTTTTAACGCGATCCCCTAAAGGGGTGGTGTCGTCATATTGTGAAGCTATAAAAAGCCTCTTCTGGGTTTCTACACTCAACACGAAGGGTTATACAGAGCAAACATGTAATATATTTTTTCACTCGCTTCCAAAGAGTGCCGGAATGCTTAATCGCGCGATAGAGACCCATTGCTAATAGATGTTTGACGACAGTCCTTGCCCAATTTGACGACGCTATAGGGTGTTTGTCCTAAGTATCTTGAAGCACTGGCTTGGCGGTAATTAGAATATTTGACTGCCTCGCTGAATGCTTGGGTTCGATGCCGGAGCAAACCCTGATGTTGACTTGGAAGCCTTAAGAGAATATTTACCTATTCATTTGTCAAACAATCCATTTAAAATTAATTAAATAATTTATTTGCTTAATGAATGATTCATTAACATGCCTTGATTAGCGGGGCCAGTGGTGAGTAGTGAGATTTGCCCAATTGATGTCGCACACGCCTGCTAGGATTGCTTGTTGAAATGATCGCCGTCCGCGGAGTTACGAATGGCCTAGTTATATAGGGCTTCACTGCAAAACTGCAAAAGTTGCAGAGTACTGCGTATACTCCACTGCGAGAGAGCATTCGTGTTTGCGCTATGCGTTTCCTTACAGCAATTTATGCTTTACTATAGAAGAACAGTAATCTCAGAAGTACATCCACGGACAGAAACTATAGCCGGTTACAAGTTCAGAATAAATACAACCTCCACCCCCAGAACTGCTGCCATTCATCTGAGCAAGAGGGTGGTGCTAGGTCGTTTCCGCTGCAAGCGTAAGTGCTCGTTCGCTGCCAATGTAAATACTGCGCATATTAATAACTAAACGTTGGCCGTCCCTACTTTGCATATTGCTGCGGGGTTGCAGCTCTCACCACGCTGAAGTGAGGGAAGAGGGGCAGGACGGCTCGTTCTGGTGAACAGCCACACAATTGCCTGTCGGACTATGTTCCTCCGTAAGGAGCTTGTAAAAATATTCGAAACATTTTGGTGAACGTGCTGCGCACGATGCTAGACGGAGCTCCGAAGCGGACGTGACCTGGACAGCCCCGCAATGTCAACAGAATGAAATTGTGCAGGTTCTTCGAACGGGACTACCGTCGAGCCGGCACAGCCAGTCATATTGACTCAGCCGCACAAGCCTGCTAACTTGTGCGGCACAGACAATGTTTACGTCGATGACTGGATTGCGAAATAGGAGGGTTTGCAGCGATCCATCGGTAGCACCCGACAATGACGATCGCCAGCGTTGCCTTCTCTGTCTGCGGAACAGCAGCCGTGTAGTTCAAGGCCCACGAAGCAGGGATAACGAGTTGTGAGACTGTAAGCAGAAGGTATGTCACCATTTTGGTAGACCAGCCGGCCGCTTCTAAATGTCTCTCCAGCCAGGCTTAAACTTCGACCGAATCGTATGTGTCGTACAAACTTGACGTTCTCGACGTTTGCCGGCTGGTCGATACCAACATGACCGAGGAATGACTGCTCAACCGTGGACGACATCATCAAACAGTGCCGGCGACCAGTAGCTTATTCGCCATACACTCTTGTCACGCTATATCAATTTTGGTGTGTATCACGCTAGCGAAGCGGCCTCGAGCGCACCATGAGCGTGGCATGTAAATCATGCCGTACATGGCATTATTTTCATGTTACCACCTGTAGTTTATATTCGTCATACAGTCATGCTATGCAATACAAAATTTGGTATACATCCCATTAACAAAACGGCCAGGGGAGCACATAGTCGTGGGCGGATAGATAGATAGATAGATAGATAGATAGATAGATAGATAGATAGATAGATAGATAGATAGATAGATAGATAGATAGATAGATAGATAGATAGATAGATAGATAGATAGATAGATAGATAGATAGATACTACGTTCAAACTCGTAAAAGTTCGCTTAGAAATGATGCGCATTTAATAAATTCCGACAGCCGAGTGCGTAAATGCCGCGCAGTTCGCATTTCTTTATCGCCTTAGTACGCGTGCGTTCGCATGTAGGCAAATGAAAATGGCCGCTATTTCTTTTCTAATCAGTTAGAGAACAACGGTATGCTTCATTCGGGGCTGCAAATGCGCACGCAATGCGTAAAATATGCGTTACTCCGCGTGAAAGCAACACCGCGCCGCCGAAGCTTCGGCCGCGCTGGACCAAATATGGCGGCGGGCAGGACGGTCGCGGTACTTTTCCCGTTCCAGTGATTTTAGTGCAACGCCGCGATGAGCGCCAGCGCATGCGCGTCCCCTCCCCCTCTCCTTTCCTACGATCTCCCTTCTCGTGTGCCACTCGACCGTATTTACCGCTCGCCTTGTGAGAATTAACGGCCAGGCTAGAAGTAAGACACGACGCGCGGAGCTTTCCTTTTCGCAATTCACGACGATTTGAATGTACAAATGCAGCTTACGGCGCGGCACTTCGCCCCAGCTTAAGGATCTGGTGAGCCAGCTCATCAGAAATATTACATCAGCTCCCGCTCAAGCGAAGCATCTCCCCGCTGCTTTGCATCCACACTTAGTTCCCTTTAGTAGGAGATGGTGTACATAGTGAATTTACAGCGCGAAAAACGAGAGACAAAAGAAAAAATACTACACTATGAATACTAAGAAGAAATACTACACTAAATTCACTATGAACGCTCTCCAACTAGCCCGGCTTAGCACTCTTTTGAAATGGTGTACTTTTTCCTACAGGTAGTCAGTCAAGTGGCTTATAAATTGAACCTTCGTTTAACGAACACTGATATAGAATCATCGGTAATAGCTGTTGTATCTTGACAAAGAAAGACGGGAATCAGGCGAACTTGATAGCAGGGGGCTTACTGCTTTATTTGACGCATCAGGGGCGTCTCGATACAAGGATCGATACATAAGACATAAGACTGATAATACAGATAGCTGCCGGCTTTTTATAGCCTTCACAAGGGCGTTACATCATAGACACGTGGACAGGCACGCAGACAGTCAGCATAGTGGCTGCACCGATCTTATCACAGATAGCCTCCAGCTTGCGCCCAGCCGAACGGCGTCATGCGTGCCATTATTCATATGTAACATCTAGTGATGCAGAACTATCGGTAAATTGAATATCGATAGTATCGATAGTTTTTGAAACTATCGATAGTGTAAACAAACGATCGATAGTGCTACTATCGACAAACTATCGATAGTGCAATCGGTAGTGCCATCGTTAATATTACTAGCGATATTACTGCCACGCGTATTTATTGCTTTGTTTTGACGTATTCGTGTTCAGTCACCCACAAACACTGTTAGCAACGTTTGACGCAGACCTCGCCGTAATGTTAAGACTACGCGCCCAACGCGAATAGTCAAGTTTATCTGAGAGCTTACGCGAGCACCAGCGATAACGCTGGAAGGTTTGATGACTGATGTATAAAGGACGACGCGTCCCACCGACGATCAGATTACTCAACGGCTGACGACTGCTTCCGCCACTATCAGTACGCAGCATATATAGCTTGTATTTTGAGTTTTGATTTTCTGGACACAAGTTCGCCCAAATAAAGAGCTCCGTATTTCCCAGTCTTGCTGCAGCATTCTCCATCGTCACAACCACTTGATATTACTATCGATAGTGGTGTGAATAATGATGTTGCTGGCAGGCCATATTGCCAAAATATTTGCGATAGCCTACTACCAGCTTCGCTTAATTTGTGAGCAATTTTCGGCAGAGAAATTAATTATTGCGCCGTGAAAATGGCGGAATATATCCATCAATAAATTCGTATCCAAAAGCAACCAGTTACACCTTAGAATTAACTTGCTGATATTTCTTTTATTTTGAAATCATAAAATGCAATATCAATTTGAAGCCGCGCAGTCCCACCACATGTAAAGGCTTCCTTTCCGCTACAGCTGAACAGTTTGACTTTATGATCATGTGTCAGCAAAGCACTCTGGTGAAGAACACATTCGTGTCAACTTTCTTGCCTTCAGCCTGCGCCTACGGCTGCATTATGTACCACGCACGCGGGGAACCCAGTTTATTCTGCAATGAGTCCGCGCTGTTGATTTTATACTATCGATAGTGCTATCGATAGTATTTTTCACCAGCTTCGCCCCACTCATCATCATTCACCCCGTGGATATGCTGTGATTTTTTTTTCACCATCTATAGTTCGATAGTGACTCAGTATCGATAGTACCATCGATAGTTCTGCATCACTAGTAACATCCCTTCCCTCTTAGGCGAAAAGTCACATTACATAAACAACACTTTTCAGGGCACTAGTACAGTTTGAGTAGAAACAACACCGTATGCAATCACTGATTGCCTTTACATGAATTCATCCGTACCTTCTGATAGAATATGGCTCTAGAGTTTTGTCGACTGCTTTCGGCCACCCGTGCCATGTCATTTCACGCACCATGCTCAGCTCTTTGTCTTTATATGTTTCTTTCGCTTCTTTAGCCGTCTACGGTAACTCTGGAATGGGCGAAAAATAGTTCACGGCTTCCTCAGCAGGCACCTGCGGCAACGGTAACCTGGACAGCCCGTCTGCATTTCGAATCGAGCCACCCTTCCGGTACCCAATCGTATAGTGATAACTGGCAAGCAGATTAGACCAGCGGTGGATCCTTGCTGCTGCAACGGAACTCGCATGTTTCTTTGGGTCGAAAATGTAGGTGAGCGGCTGATGATCATTTACGATAGTAAATTGTCTGCATTACAGATATTTATGAAACTTCTGAATGCCGAACACGATTGCAAGCGCTTCTCTTTCAATGTGGGCGTAGTTCCTTTCAGCTGCATTTAGCGTTCGAGAAGCGTATGCCACCGGTTTGTCTTCCCCATTGACCACATGAGAGATAACGGCAGCTACGCCATGCGCTGACGCGTCACATGTTAGCTTCAGCGGTTTTGCTGCATCGTACAGCTCGAGAACCGCGTCACTACAGTGAAGTTTCTTGCAACATTGAAAACTTTCTTTGCATTCCTGGGATCAATTCCACTGATTTTCTTTACTGAGCAGTTCGTGCACTGGCTCTAGTGTTTCGGCCAGACACGGCAAGAACTTAGCGTAAAAGTTCAAAAGTACTAAGGAAGCGCGTAGCTCGCCTACGTTCTTAGGTTCGAGCGCTTTCATTACGGCCTCAACCTTTTCTTTTGTCGGCTTCAGTCCTCCACTACTTATCTCATGCCCGAGATACTTAACGCTGCTCTGAAAAATTTGCATTTTTCGACATTTGAGCGAATGCCATACTTCTTAAGCTGCTCTAGAACACGCTCAGTGTTTTCTGCGCATTCTTCTCGAGCTTTGCCTGCAATCAGAACGTCGTCCAGGTAGCACGCGGTCCCCGGAATTCCTTTTAGGATTTGGTCCATGACCGACTGAAACAACGCAGGGGCGCTTGCCACGCCGTACGGAAGACGTCTGAATCGAAACAAGCCGAGGTGCGTCTTCACTGTAAGAATTTCTTGCGACCTTTCATCTAGCTCGAGTTGCAGATATGCTTTTGATAAATCCAATACAGTGAAAACTGTACCTCCTGCTACCGTCGCAAAAATATCTTCAGGCAAGGGAAGCGGATAGTGATCTATCTTAAGGTGCAGGTTTACAGTCACACGATAGTGACCGCAA